>NC_074668.1:39606856-39816856 GCF_029448725.1 Salvelinus fontinalis
TACTAGTCCAACCTCAGTGTGGAAATATATTTAAACCACATGAAAATCATGTTTTCGACAGCACTGGCCCTTTAAACATTTGATATAATTTTCACCTGACATCATCACTTTGCCTACTCTTAATTATTGACAAATACAGTATGTTGGCATATTTTTGTTTTTTACCCTATTCTGATGGTTGTTAAAAGCAGAATTTTGACTTTTACTGTTATATCAACACATTAACATCAAGTCACTAGCTGATAATGTTGCATACAACATTGCATATCATGTGACATCGCTGTCAAAGTGCAAGAGATACTGTTGCATGTAGATCTAGATTATTTATGGCTTGATCATATATAGAAATATCAAAACATAATTTTAAAGGCCCAGTGCAGTCAAAAATGTCATTTACCTTAGTTTTATATACATTGAGTATACAGAACATTAAGAATGAGACAGACTGACCAGGTAAGTCCAGGTGAAAGCTATGATCCCTTATTAATGTCTCTTGTTAAATAGATTTCAATCAGTGTAGATGAGGGGGAGGAGACAGGTTAATTAAGGATTTTTAAGCCTTGTGAGAATTGAGACATGGATTGTGTATGTGTGCCATTCAGAGGGTGAATGGGCAAGACAAAATATTTAAGTGCCTTTTGAATGGGGTATGGTGCCAGGTGCACCGGTTTGTGTCAAGATCTGCAAGGCTGCACGTTTTCTCACGCTCAACTGTTTTTCATGTGTGTATCAAGAATGGTTCACCACCCAAAGGACATCCAGTCAACTTGACACAACTGTGGGAAGCATTGGAGTCAACATGGGCCAGCATCCCTGTGGAATGCTTTCGACACCTTGTAGAGTCCATGCCTTGATGAGTTAAGGGCTGTTCTGAGGGCAAAAGGTGCGCGACTCAATATTAGGAAGGTGTTCCTAATGTTTGGTGTACTCTGCGCAAATTTCCACACTGAGTTTGGGGTAATACAGTGAAATTGTAAAAATTATGATAATGCCGTTTTTAGTGTAAGAGCTGTTTGAAAATACCTGAAATTTCAGCCTGTTTTGGTGGGATGGAGTTTTGGCCTGCTAGTGACATCACCAGGCGGTATAAGTTAATATACCAATAACAAAGAGTTTCAAACCTCTGCCAATATCAGAGTTTCCTGGTTACATATCCCTCTCATTAGGCTTGACCAATTAGGCCCATATCTCAGACCACTCCCAGGAGTGAAAATAAATTATAATATTATTATTAATTATATCCATCTTGTCCTGTCAAACTTTTTCACGTACTTGTCTGTCCCATCCCGATAAAAATCACTTCCGACCCATGCAAATGTTTATGCGCAGCCTGTTTGTAGCTAGATACTTTCGAGTCGCGTTGGAGACAATTTGAGCTAACCCTAACCTTTTCCTGACCTTAACCTAATTATCCCAACCTACCACGTTAATTCTCCTAACCTGCAAGGAAAAGTCACTTCTTATAGTCAAAACCGGAAGATATTCCCTGAGAAGTCTTTGTTTCCACTAATGCGATACAGGCGCTCTGCGTGTGAGGAGCCGAGCAACTGCTCGTTTTGGCTGCTGCTCAGCGCTCATAAGACAGTTGCCTGTACACAACTGATAACAACCAAATGAGAACCCGCAAGAGTCCTCTTCCCGCTTGTAGCAAAATTCTTGCTTAAGAAATTGCTATTTGCTAAGAAGCTGTTTTTAACCATTTTAATATTTTAAAAAATAACACTCACTAATTATTTGATTTTGAGATAAAAATTGCTAAATTGGCCCTTTAACAACTCCAAAGCAATTGCGTGTGGCACACAAACCACTGACTCACTGCATTTTTCTATTTTCAAGACACCTGCTGGTACAGTAACTCTTAACTGCTCGTGAGGTGTCCTAAATACAGTATCTGTCGCCTAGGTGGGACTCTTATGACTAAAGAGGCTTAATGTATAGCTTTTATTTTTACCCATAAGGATAGATGTAAAGTCTTTATTCTCAACACTTACAACCAATTTCTACTCTTAGGCACTTTGTGGATACGGCCCCAGTTTTAATGCGCTGTTTTATTGTTTTTATTTTTGCACTGGACTGTAGACACAGGCCATCTGGTTGGTTGAAGAGGTGTAGGCAAACCTTTGGCTGGAGCGTATCCGTTTGAAACCACCTGTTGCAGTTGACAATTCTCCTCGTCCTTACAATCTGGGGGGCCTGGTCCTGTGCTTCTTCTATCATTTTGTGTTTTTTGACCTTCTCAGCCTCAACAGAATGTAAATGTTTATTTTGTATAGCGATTTGTGATATATAATTCATGTTGGCCATTCAGGATCTATGCTGGGGTTGTGTGCTTGACTTTCATGCCCTGGTTGCCTTGTGTCCCTCACTCGTTCTCTCGCTCTCTCTCCTCTCACAGTGTGTGCTGTACCTCTGGTCACTCAAGATCAATCACCCGACCACACTCTTCCTCCTGCGAGGGAACCACGAGTGCCGGCACCTCACAGAGTACTTCACCTTCAAACAGGAATGTAAGTATACTGTCACTGCAGCATGATATGTCACACCAATGAGGCCAAGCCTAATGTGACGCAACACCGTAGGGTACTACTTAGAGATCAAAGGCCCTCTGCAACCGAGAGAAGCAGACTTGGCCCTACTCTGCAAACAGACATAAAGTACATACTTGAAGGGGACATTCTTCCCCCTAGCTCGATGGCTTATTGACGCTCTTATTGTAGTGCAGTATTATTTGTGGCTGGTGAGTTTAGCAAACGTTCAGTGACAGACAAAAGAGACAAACCAAGCGATAAACAGACACTCAGACAGACAGACGGAGTCATTCACAGAGACAGACACACGCACGCACGCACACAGGCACAAAGAGACAGACAGACCCCTCCCTGCCTGTGCCCGGTGGCTGTCTCCCTGATTGAACAGCCTCCCTCTACAATGCCACATCAGGATCAGGAAGCCTGTCAGTCACAGTTCCCAATAGTAACATCTCATTTGTTCAGATGTCTTTATCCATCGTGCATAGAGACCACATCTCCTCTTCATGGTGCAGCCAGGCGGCGAGCTGCTGAGGCATGGAGAGCAGCCAGCCATGCAGATGACGTTATTCAGACAGTTACACACAATGAAAGAGAGCTGACACACCCACAAGGTGTGTGTTTTGTGCACGCGTATGGGTATGTGTGCGTGAACACTTATCGCTGTGCATTCAAGTGGCGGCACAGGTGTGAGGCGTTAGTATGCAAACCTCATCAAAGAAACCAACCTTACTTTGGCGGACAGGGCAGGAGAGGCAGCAACAACATTGGCCAACAGCATTTGAATGGGAAGAACCTATTGGAAAGAAAGATGCTTCAGTCTAATTAGTTTCTAATGAATGCATTCATTAGCATGCATTTAAACTAATTGACAAGCGCTGGGCTGACAGAGGCAGTTAGCATTAAGCAGCAGATGGCACCACTGATAAGTGTTGCTCTTTTCTTCAGGATGAAAGTCAACATACTGTAAAAATAGACTGCTGCTCTCCTGCTTTAGATTTAGGTGACGTTCCAGGTCGTCGTTTAGCAGTCACGCTGCACACCCGAAGATTTCTAGATCATGTTAATGTGGTTTCTGGGATGTTTCTCCAGGTGTTGCGAGATCGGATCATCTGAGAAAAGATGACCTGGAACACCACCGGAGAGAGTGTGTGTGCCTGTATGTCTCTCAGGCATTTTGAGAAGGGACAGGTCTAAGACACAGGGCGTGTTCTAAATGGCACCCTATTCCTTATGTAGTGCACTGCTTCTGACCCGAGCCCTACGGGTGCCATTTGGGACACAGAGTGCGCCTAACCGTTGAGCCCAGTCAGTGCGTGTCTGTCTGTTGTTACTAAAGCCTGGTCTCGTAACAGCAGTACTGATCCACCCTGGTCCAGCCCCATCTGTCAGGACCTTATTATTTCTCCTCTCCGGATGTCCTTCTTACGCAGCCAGGAGTTCATGTAACTGACAACAGTTTAGCTCTGGGTTCTTTATTCACCTTGGGGAGATGCATGGCTTTTTCACTTGATCGGTTACATCTTTAGCTGTAGATTAAATTAGCTGGGCTATTGTCTAGCCCTGTTATTTCAAAGAGACTTGCTGTTTGACTGTTGTTGTTTTGGTTGGTTCTTCAGCCTTTGGGTTTGTGCAAGGCTATTGCAAGACTGATACATGAACTTCTATGTTGCTAGAAAGGCCTCTGAACATTTGAACCATATCAGGAAGCACGAGTTCCATACGAACTGACTTCAAACCCTGAAGGCCAAATGAAGGGAGTGCTGTGCCGTGCTCTCTCCCTTCCCTACCTTGGAATAGTTTGAATGCTACTCTCGCTCACCCCGGGGACTCACAGATTATCTTGCTTTCCTTGAGCTCTCATTGAGAATGGCCCCTGTCCAGCACTAAGCATTTTATGCTGAACAAAAATAGAAACACAACCTGTAGTGTTCGTTTCATGAGCTGAAATAAAAAATAAATCTTCGATACACACAAGAAGCTTATCTCTCAAATGTTGCGCACACATTTGTTTACATCCCTGTGAGTGAGCATTTCTCCTTTGCCAAGATAATCCATCCACCTGACAGGTGTGGCATATCAAGAAGCTGATTAAAGAGCATGATCATTTCACAGGTGCACCTTGTGCTGGGGACAATAGGCCACTCTAAAATGTGCAGTTTGGTCACACAGCACAATGCCACAGATGTCTCAAGTTTTGAGGGAGCATGCAATTGGCATGTAGACTGCAGGAATGTCCACCAAAGATTTTGCTGTGGGTGGAAACAAGTGTTATAACTCGCCAGTTGTCACATTCGCTGAGGTTTCCGATCTTTGGCCCAGATCTTGCTAAAGAGATCAGTCAGCACCTTGGTAGCTGTGTTGTCATCAGCTTTAAGTAGCTCAGCCTGCTGAGAGAATCCCTGGTGCTTTGCCACTCTTCATAGCCTTGATGGCTGCTTGGACCTCTGCTTCAACTGGTGGGTCGGTGTCTATACCATCAATCTCATCCGAGGGTGGTGGGTCTGCTGGATCATTAGGCTTTGGCCAGTTGAGGACCTCTCAATCTTGCAGTTTGTTCCTCTTTGGTTGTTAACATTTTACCTTGTCTTTGACTGGCATTGTGTGGTTGCTAACTTGGCCACAGAGCTGTCTTTTGATCTTATATACAGTGCTTAGTTCTCCTCTTGCTGCGGCTTGTTCTGCCTTACAGGCCAATTCCTGGACAAAGGCTCTCTTATCCCTTCAAGCACTCATTTTATCTCTTTGTCCATGGTCTTGTATTCTTGCTGTGCTCGCACAATCAGCCTGGGGGATTTTTCGCTCAGCAGTTTTTTGCCCAGCCTTCTCATCTATACTGAATCAAAATATAAACGCAACAATTTCTATGATTTTACTGAGTTACAGTTCATATAAGGAAAACAATTAATTTAAATAAATTCATTAGGCCCTAATCTATAGATTTCACACGACTGGGCAGGGGTGCAGCCATGGGTGGGAGCCCGGCATAGCCAATCAGAATACGTTTTTTTCCCCTCACAAAAGGGCTTTATTACAGACAGAAATACTCCTCAGTTTCATCGGCTCTCCGGGTGACTGGTCTCAGACGATCCCGCAGGTGAAGAAAGACCTATGTGGAGGTCCTGGGCTGGCGGGGTTACACGTGGTCTGCGGTTGTGAGGCGGGTTGGTCCAAATTCTCTAAAATGATGTTGGAGGCGACTTTTGGTAAAGAAATTAACATTCAATTCTCTGGCAACCGCTCTTGTGGACATTCCTGCAGTCAGTATGTCAATCTGTGGCATTGTGTTGTGTGACAAAACTGCACATCTCGGAGTGGCCTTTTATTGTCCTTAGCACAAGGTGCACCTGTGTAATGATCATGTTGTTTATTCAGTTTATTGATATGCCACACCTGTCAGGTGGATGGATTGTATTGTATTTTGAAGTTTCAAACATGGTGCGGACGTTCCATGCTCCAAGGCAGGCTGTGGTTTTGGGCCCAAGAGAACTTATCGCGCTCCTGATTTCTCGGGTGGGGCTTTCATCTGGTCAGTGTTGTGAAAGACAAGTTACACTCAATCTGATAAAACTTGTCTATTAGGCCTGAAATAAAAGAAGCTTAAGCAATCACCTAGGAGGACACGACATCCCCTGCGGAGTAGCTTGTAACTGTGGAGGTAGTGGTTGAAAACATATAGGTTACCAGGCCCAAATGACGGATGTGGGAGCCACAAACCAAAACAACAACACCCTCTGAAAACCCAGGCTATAGCTAATTGAGATGATTCCCTAGCAGTTATTTTGGCATGCATGGTTTTTCTGGATCAAAAAGTGGCTTAGGTGGTGGGTGGAGGCAATGGTCGGCCCCAATTATTGAGGCCCCCATTTCTGTGTTTTTAAAGCAAACTTTTTGCAATTCTACACATTTTGCCATGGAGCTTTTTTATCCAATTCAATGCTTAAACATTATAACAAAATCAATCTCCTGAATTCAGGCGCACCGGTTTGAGTTTGTGAAGAACCTCAACGCTGCTGTGTTTTTTACGCTCAACAGTTTCCTGTGTGTGTCAAGAATGGTCCACCAGCCAAAGGACATCCAGCCAACTTGACACATCTGTGGAAAGCATTGGAGTCGTGGCCAGCATCCCTGTGGAACGCTTTCGACACCTTGTAGAGTCCATGCCCGACGAATTGAGGCTGTTCTTAGGGCAAAAAAAATCGTAATATTAGGAAGGTGTTCCTAATATTTTGTACACTATGTATCTAGGTCCATTATCTTTTCTACATACTTTATATATGATTTTGGTCATAAAGTTTACACTGAAATTGTTTTCCAATCCCGAAAATATATTAAAAATTATATATGTATTTTTTACACTTTCACTTATGCAGAAAAAACCTGGCATCTAGTGAAGCTTAGCTTGACCTTGGTTACAATTGAAGTGGTACTGCCTCATTTAATCAAGAGTTTAGCAAGCGCAAGTAGATGCTCTCAAAGCGATAATGAACCATATCTTATGTGAATCCCCTGTTCCATGTTTAGGTAAGATCAAGTACTCAGAGCGTGTGTACGATGCCTGCATGGAAGCCTTTGACTGCCTGCCACTCGCTGCTCTCCTCAACCAACAGTTCCTGTGTGTACATGGTGGGCTCTCACCAGAAATCAACTGCCTAGACGACATTAGGAAAGTAAGTGCGTGTTTGACTACAAACTAAGTTTGGATGAATTTAAACTCAGCAAAAAAAGAAACTGCCCTTTTTCAGGACCCTGTCTTTCAAAGATAATTCGTAAAAATCCAAATAACTTCATAGATCTTCATTGTAAAGGGTTTAAACACTTTCCCATGCTTGTTCAATGAACATACACCACCATTAATGAACATGCACCTGTGGAGCGTCGTAAAGACACTAGCAGTTTACAGACTGTAGGAAATTATGGTAACCGTTATGAAAACTTAGGACACTGAAGAAGCCTTTCTGCTGACTCTGAAAAACGCCAAATGAAAGATGCCCAGGGTCCCTGTTCATCAGCGTGAACGTGCCTTAGGCATGCTGCAAGGAGGCATGAGGACTGCAGATGTGGCCAGGGCAATAAATTGTAATGTCTGTACTGTGAGGCACCTAAGACAGCTCTACAGAGAGACGGGATGGACAGCTGATCATCCTCGTAGTGGCAGGCCACGTGTAACAACACCTACACAGGATCGGTACATCCAAACATCACACCTGCGGGACAGGTACAGGATGGCATCAACAACTGCCCGAGTTACACCAGGAACGCACAATCCCTCCATTGCTCAGACTGTCTGCAATAGGCTGAGAGAGGCTGGACTGAGGGCTTGTAGGGCAGTTGTAAGGCAGGTCCTCACCAGTCATTAACGGCAACAACGATGGGCACAAACCCACCGTCGCTGGACCAGACAGGACTGGCAAAAAGTGCTCTTCACAGATGGGTCGCGGTTTTGTCTCACCAGGGGTGATGGGTCGGATTCGTGTTTATTGTCGAAGGAATGAGCGTTACACCGAGGCCTGTGCTTTGGAGCGGGATCGATTTGGAGGTGGAGGGTCCGTCATGGTCTGGGGCGGTGTGTCACAGCATCATCGGACTGAGCTTATCATTGCAGGCAATCACAACGCTGTGCATTACATTACATTTACATTTAAGTAATTTAGCAGACGCTCTTATCCAGAGCGACTTACAAATTGGAGAGCGACTTACACATTGTTACGTTACAGGGAAGACATCCTTCTCCCTCATGTGGTACCCTTCCTGCAGGCTCATCCTGACATGACCCTCCAGCATGACAATGCCATACTGCTCTTTCTGTGCGTGATTTCCTGCAAGACAGGAATGTCAGTGTTCTGCCATGGCCAGCGAGGAGCCCGGATCTCAATCCCATTGAGCACGTCTGGGAACTGTTGGATCGGAGGGTGAGGGCTAGGGCCATTCCCCCCAGAAATGTCCAGGAACTTGCAGGTGCCTTGGTGGAAGAGTGGGGTAACATCTCACAGCAAGAACTGGCAAATCTGGTGCAGTCCACGAGGAGGAGATGCACTGCAGTACTTAATGCAGCTGGTGGCCACACCAGATACTGACTGTTACTTTTGATTTTGACCCCCCCCCCCCCCCCCCCCCCTTTATTCAGGAGCACATTATTCGATGTCTGTTAGTCACATGTCTGTGGAACTTGATCAGTTTTATGTCTGTTGAATCTTATGTTCATACAAATATTTACACATGTTAAGTTTGCTGAAAATAAACGCAGTTGACAGTGAGAGGACGTTTCTTTATTTGCTGAGTTTAGTAGATTTAAAAAATGTGTGATCAATCAACTTTCTTTGACTCACGGTGCTGTGCGTGTGTGTCTGCGCTCCACAGTTAGACAGGTTTAAGGAGCCTCCAGCATTCGGCCCTATGTGTGACCTGATCTGGGCTGACCCAGGAGAGGACTACGGCAGTGAGAAGACAGCAGAGCACTTCAACCACAACTCTGTTCGAGGCTGCTCCTACTTTTTCAGGTATGCTACCTGCTCTATATCAAGGTTCAGCTACATAAGAAACTTATATGGCCAATAATACTGGCCATAAGTTGAAAATAATACGGTTTGCTACTGGAAACCCACCAGGGATAGATCTGTGTTTTAGTTAGTTGAAGTATAGGCCCCTGCACTGTCCAGTTTGGGAGTGTACTGTAAGGTATTGACCCTAGGAAGCTCTAGTCCATTGCCTCCCTAGCTGTACTAGCATTCAGAAAGTTTTCCCACATTTTATGTTACAGCCTTATTCTGAAATAGATTTTTTTTAAATCCTCATTAATCTACGCACAATACCCCATAATGACAAAGCAAAAACAGGTTTTTAGATTTTTTTTCAAGTGTATTAAAAATATTAAAAATAAAAAACTGATATCACAATTTACATAAGCATTCAGACCTTTTACTTAGTACTTTGTTGAAGCACCTTTGGCAACGATTACAGCCTCAAGTCTTCTTGGGTATGACGCTACAAGCTTGTCACACCCGTATTCGGAGAGTTTCTCCCATTCTTCTCTGCAGATCCTCTCAAGCTCTGTCAGGTTGGAGGGGGAGCGTCACTGCACAGCTATTTTCAGGTCTCTCCAGAGATGTTCGATCGGTTCAAGTCCGGGCTCTGGCTGGGCCACTCAAGGACATTCAGAGACTTGTCCCGAAGCTACTCCTGTGTTGTCTTGGCTGTGTGCTTAGGGTTGTTGTTCTGTTGGAAGATAAACCTTCGCCCCAGTCTGAGGTCCTGAGCGCTCTGGAGCAGGTTTTCATCAAGGTTCTCTCTGTACTTTGCCTTGTTCATCTTTCCCTTGATCCTGATTAGTCTCCCAGTCCCTGTCGCTGTAAAACATCCCCACAGCATGATGCTGCCACGACCATGCTTCACCGCAGGGATGGTATTGGTCAGGTGATGAGCGGTGCCTGGTTTCCTCCAGACATGACGCTTGGTTTCATCAGACCAAATAATCTTGTTTTCCACGGTCTGAGTCATGTAGGTGCCTTTTGGCAAACTCCAAGTCAGCTGTCCTGTGCCTTTTACTGAGGAGTGGCTTCCGTCTGGCCACTCTACCATAAAGGCCTGATTGGTGGAGTGCTACAGAGATGGTTGTCCTTCTGGAAGGAGCTCTGTCAGAGTGACCATAGGGTTCTTGGTCACCTCACAGACCAAGGCGCTTCTTCCCCAATTGCTCAGTTTAGCCTGGCGTCCAGCTCTAGGAAGAGTCTTGAAAGTTCCAAGCTTCTTCAATTTAAGAATGATGGAGGCCTCTATGTTCTTGGGGACCTTCAATGCTGCAGAAATGTTTTTGTGCCATTCCCCAGATCTGTGCCTCGACACAATCCTGTTTCAAAGCTCTACAGACAATTCCTTCGACCTCATGGCTTGGTTTTTGCTTTGACGTGCACTGTCAAGTGTGGGATCTTATATAGACAGGAGTGTGCCTTTCCAAATCTTGTCCAATCAATTGAATTTATCACAGGTGGACTCCAATCAAGTTGTAGAAACATCTCAAGGATGATCATTGGAAACAGGATGCACCTGAACTCAATTTTGAGTCTCATAGCTCTCATAGGTCTGAATACTTATGTAAAGAAGGTATTTCAGTTTTTTCAACCTTTTTGGTTTGTCATTATGCGGTATTGTGTGTAGATTGATGAGGGAAAAATAGTATTTAGTCCATTTTAGAATAAGGCTGTAATGTAAGAAAAGTGAATGGGTCTGAATACTTTCCGAATGCACTGTATATCTCTTTCCGCTGTTGATGGCTTTTTGCCACGCTAACTAAATGCAGGTGTCCGGCTAATTGCCCGAGCAGTCTTTGATGAGAGGTGGAGTAGGCTGGTGGGGTCATTGTAGAAACCCAAGTAAAAGCCGGTCAGCCACATAGATGGGCTGCTTCCCAAATGGCACCTTATTGCCTATATAGTGCACTACCTTCGGCTACGGCCCATAGAGCGCTGATCAAGGAAGCACACTGTTTAGGGAATAGGGTGCCATTTGGGATTCACACCAAGTCTGCTCTCCTGTGGCTGTGGCCTACTGGCTGCCTCTGGAGCAGCTATAAGAGTCCATAAATACCACAGCCTTCCTTGGCACTGTTCTGCTCTGGCCTCAGTGGTTCAATTAAACACTCCCTACCTCCCAGGCCAGAGGGCAAGAGACTGACAGGAATTCCAAATGTATTTCCAAAAGTAAAGAACAGCCAGAAAAATGCTTCTAATGGCCACACGCTGTTCCTCAAAGAATGTTGGTCATATCTCACACTACATGGTTGCCAGACTGACTCTGTGAGGTCCAGCTTTAAACTCACTCCACTGGCTGTTCTAATTGGCTGTTTTTCTCTCTCTCTTGCCTTGCAGTTACCCGGCAGTATGTGACTTTTTGATAAATAATAACTTGCTGTCGGTAATAAGAGCACACGAAGCACAGGATGCAGGGTAAGTTTCACTGTTTACAGAGTAATACATTTAACCGTATAACGGATTTACATACGGCGAAGAAAAAAAAATAATAATAATAATATATAAAATGTATAAGTTGTACCGCTTGTAATAATATTAAACAATCTTAGGACAACACCTAGCGACCTAGAACATGGTTTGCTGCTGTGAAAGGCCAACACCCTACACATCGCACCAAAAGGGTAAATCTACTTGGTGGGAATTATAAAGTGGCTCATATAGCGAGCATCGCTACAGTGCCCTTTCCGAACGGGAGGCACGTCCCTGCGCTTTGACTACTCGGCACCCTAGTACGTCCTGGCCGTGCGTTCGTTCCGATACCCTCACGGCCGTCTTCCCACTTCTGCCACCAGTGTAGCAAACGGCGTGGCAGGGAATCAAAACCGGGTCACTGGTGTGAAAGGCCAGAGGGTAAAACCTCTTGGTGGCAATTGTAACGCTGCTCATATAGCGAGGATCATGATAGTATAATGGTTTTGGAATGACAGATCCACTAGATCCACTAATCCAGTTTTAGTCACAGGTGCAAAGATCGACCATTTTTAATAGTTGATGTGCTGCTGATAGCAGTCTACTAAACTAATCAGACGTGTTCTTACTATACTGAGCTGCTTCAGTTTCTGCTTGAACTATTTAGCTTGAATTCGACACGTCTCCCACTACCGTACAAATAAGACGGCTGAAGCAAGCGCACACCTTTTCTTCAGCGAATGTAGTTATTCTGTAGTAGTTCCCCTAACCACGCAGGTAGCCTAGTGGTTAGAGGGTTGGGCCAGTAACTGAAAGGTTGCTAGATCGAATCCCCGCGCTGACAAGGTAAAAATCCGTCGTTCTGCCCCTGAACAAGGCAGTTAACCCACCGTACCTAGGCTGTTATTGTAAATAATAATTTATTCTTAACTGACTTGCGTAGTTAAATAAAGGTTAAATAAAAATTAATTGAACTGCCTCCTAGCAAGAGGCCATTGTGTTACTATTAGCAGAAATAAAGGCTATTGCGCACCCGATTTTGATACCAAGCATCATGATATCATTCTGCAAGGTAGGACCTACATTTAATTAGCATGTTCTTTTTAAGGATAACCTTTTAGAATTTACTGTTTTGGCATGCTTTTCCATATTGTAGATTTTATAGGGCCCTATATATACTGTATCTTACCTTAAGAAGTGTTTACCTCGGGCTGACTTCTGGCATCTATTGGTGCAATGTTCCATAAATGTCCAAATCAACTTAAAGTATCTACAAAATACGTTTTTTGCAGCGACAACAATCTGTAAGGCTACAGCTAACATGTTTTCCTTTTACCGTTTGCGATTCACAAATTATTTGATTCACCTCGACTGAACAGAACTCTAACTATTACAATGGCAAAGCGAATCTTTCGATTTCTCAAAAAGAATTGTTAAGAATCGAGTCATATTAATTAAATGATTCGCTCAATTTTATATATATATATATATATATTTTTTTTTTTACTATTTTGAGAAATGTGAAGCATCTGTTGTACAGTGCATTACATTTGTATGGCCTTACAAAAAAATGTTGCTCTCTCTTCACCATTTTATTTCTCAAACTAAGGTAATTTTGTCTCTCATCCCAGGTATCGGATGTACAGAAAAAGCCAGACTACAGGCTTTCCTTCATTAATTACAATCTTCTCAGCACCAAATTACCTAGATGTATACAACAACAAAGGTTCGTGTACTCTTTATATCAAGACTGTGATGTGTTATATGCATAGTGTAGTACGTGCCTTTCTGCTGTTGTAAAGAGCCAATTTCTGTTTACCATCAAACGTCACGTTCGAGTGAGGCGCCTATCCCTACATCAAAAATCTCTGTGACAGGATAGCTAACGTTGATGTCGGGACCTTGACAAACTTCCAGTGAGTGAGTGAAGACAATGAAAACATGCAAGACTGGTTAGCCACCAGCTATGTTCAACAAGTATATTATTCTTCTGGCTTTATCTAGCTCTATTTGTGATAGTTTACTTTGCGTTGCTGGCTTGCTAGGTAATCAACCCTTTTGACGACATCTGCGATGTTGTAGATGATAACCATCTGATTACATGTTTGTTAACTTGCGCGAACTGAATTTGAAGTTGCATGTGATCGTATCCTCTTCCACGTAAACAAACTTTCTGATGCACACGTGTGGCCAACTATTCATGACGGGGCCGGGAAATGGGTCTATAGCTGTTGTCTGCTGGCTGGCATACAACCACGGGTTCAGGTTTCACAAGTCTGTGATTTTGATTCCCTTCCCTTCTCTGACCTTTCCGCCCCTCCAGGTCCACTTGGGCTGTCCCCAAAATATGACAACACTTGGCTCGTATTGTTTGCAGGTGACACATTTAGTCTGTTCGTCAGAATGGCTAACTTGATCATTCTTTTGTTCTTTACATCTCACTCCAACTTCCAGCTGCTGTGTTAAAGTATGAGAACAATGTGATGAACATTCGGCAGTTCAACTGCTCCCCCCACCCCTACTGGCTGCCCAACTTCATGGACGTCTTCACCTGGTCTCTGCCCTTTGTTGGAGAGAAAGGTATGTAATGTGCTCCCTGTCCATAATCAGTGTTTTTGTCAGAGTTAAGAACGTGCCAGTAGAATTCCAGGAATGAGCATTGGAACATTCTAGCATGAGAGAGGGGTGTGTTTTGGTGCTAAAAATGCAACTACAAAAAAAAAACAGTACTAGGTCTGCACCCTTAAAGATGTAGCAAAGAGTTTTTTGGTGGTGGTGCTAACTGAGTTGTGGCATTACCTCCCTTCTCCGCACAGTGACAGAGATGCTGGTGAACGTGTTGAACATCTGCTCAGATGATGAACTCATGTCCGAAGGAGACGACCTGTGTGGAGGTAAGAGGAACAGCCAGGATTTAATGAGGCACGTTTAAGTCCCCAGCACCCCTCCTAACTCCACATTATCACGAGTGTTAAGAAGGTAAAGCTGGTAGCTTCATTTTTCATTACAGCTGGTTCATCCACAGCGTGTCATAACAGCTCTGTCAGACAAACACACGCAGTCTCATGTCTGGAGATCATCTAGAACATCTCAGGAGTCACTAGAGATCTGACGGAGCTCAACACGACATTCCACTGTACGCTCCTCTCCTTTACTCCTCTCCCCTCCGCTCCCTGTCCTCCGCCTCCTCTGTTCCCCTCTACTTCCTTCCTTTTCTCCTCTTTACTCTCCTTTCTTCCCTCTGTTCCCTTACTTTTCTCATTTTTTTCCACCTTCCTCTGCTCTATGATGTTGACAGACTATTTCAAGCAGTAGAAAGCATTATAATGCCCAACCAAATGCTTAGAATATTTTATTGTTGTGTTTTATGAGAAGACGGTGGAATCCCAGCAGTGCGCAAGGAGGTGATTCGGAACAAGATCCGAGCCATCGGGAAAATGGCCAGAGTCTTCTCTGTTCTCAGGTGAAAAAGCCTTTCGCTCTCTCTGTCTCGTCATCACACACGACAGCATAAAAGCTGAACTAAATGGCACACTATTCCCTATATAGTGCACTGCGTTTGACCAGGGTCCATAGGGCTCTGGTCAAAAGTTGTGCACTATACAGGGAATAGGTTGCCATTTTGGACACAACCATACTGAAAAGGGAAAGTCAGACTTGGAGGGAATGGAGCAGAGAGGGATGGGAATAGACTGGAGTCTCTATTTTTAGTTGAGACTAGAATGAGTCTAGTTTATGAAATGAGTGAAGTCAGTTTGAAAGTGCACAATGACTTCATGTTTGAAAACCCAGTGCTGCTTTTCGATAAGGATGAATGAACAGGCAACAGTGAGTCACGAGGCAGCACACGGTGAGGCTGCATAATGCCATTAGACATGATTCCAGATTGATGCTGTCTCTGTGATTAGCCTGCCACACAACTGCAATGGGGAGATATGTAGATCAGCACAGAGATCCTATAATTCAAGTCTGTTCTAGAAGTAGGCCTATTTCTATATAGAGCAGGCTGTCTTCCACAGTGGCCCATATACAGAGATATTATGGGATGCTGCAGCTGCCACAGCTCTGTATGAGCAGAAATTATGAGTGTTTTAACATATGTAAACTCAGCAAAAAAATAAACGTCCTCTCATTGTCAACTGCGTTTATTTTCAGCAAACTTAACATGTGTAAATATTTGTATGAACATAAGATTCAACAACTGAGACATAAACTGAACAAGTTCCACAGACATGTGACTAACAGAAATGGAATAATGTGTGCCTGAACAAAGGGGGGGTCAAAATCAAAAGTAACAGTCACTATCTGGTGTGGCCACCAGCTGCATTAAGTACTGCAGTGCATCTCCTCATGGACTGCACCAGATTTGCCAGTTCTTGCTGTGAGATGTTACCCCACTCTTCCACCAAGGCACCTGCAAGTTCCCGGACATTTCTGGGGGGAATGGCCCTAGCCTTCACCCTCCAATCCAACAGGTCCCAGATGTGCTCAATGGGATTGAGATCCGGGCTCTTCATGGCCGTGGAAAAACACTGACATTCCTGTCTTGCAGGAAATCACACATAGAACGAGCAGTATGGCTGGTGGCATTGTCATGCTGGAGGGTCATGTTAGGATGAGCCTGCAGGAAGGGTACCACATGAGGGAGGAGGATGTTTTCCCTGTAACGCACAGCGTTGAGATTGCCTTCAATGACAACAAGCTCAGTCCGATGATGCTGTGACACACCGCCCCAGACCATGACGGACCCTCCTCCTCCAAATCGGTCCCACTCCAGAGTTCAGGCCTCGGTGTAACGCTCATTCTTTCGATGATAAACGCGAATCCGACCATCACCTCTGGTGAGACAAAACTGAGACTCGTCTGTGAAGAGCACCTTTTGCCAATCCTGTCTGGTCCAGCGACGGTGGGTTTGTGCCCATAGTCCCATTGTTGCCGGTGATGTCTGGTGAGGACCTGCCTTACAACAGGCCTACAAGCCCTCAGTCCAGCCTCTCTCAGCCTATTGCGGATAGTCTGAGCACTGATGGAGGGATTGTGCGTTCCTGGTGTAACTCGTCAGTTGTTGTTGCCATCCTGTACCTGTCCCGCAGGTGTGATGTTCGGATGTACCGATCCTGTGCAGGTGTTGTTACACGTGATCTGCCACTGCAAGGACGATCAGCTGTCCGTCCTGTCTCCCTGTAGCGCTGTCTTAGGCGCCTCACAGTACGGACATTGCAATATATTGCCCAGGCCACATCTGCAGTCCTCATGCCTCCTTACAGCATGCATAAGGCACGTTCACGCAGATGAGCAGGGACCCTGGGCATCTTTCTTTTGGTCTTTTTCAGTCAGTAGAAGGCTTCTTTAGTGTCCTATGTTTTCATAACGGTGACCTTAATTTCCTACTGTCTGTAAGCTGTTAGTGTCTTAACGAGTGTTTCACAGGTGCATGTTCATTAATTGTTTATGGTTCATTGAACAAGCATGGGAAACAGTGTTTAAACCCTTTACAATGAAGATCTGTGAAGTTATTTGGATTTTTACAAATTGTCTTTGAAAGACATGGTCCTGATAAAGGGATGTTTCTTTTTTTGCTGAGTTTAGTTCCTAAAAGCTTTGTTAGATCTCTAAGGTGTTTGTGTCTCTCGCTCCCTCTTTCTCCCCTCTCTTTCTTCAGGGAGGAGAGTGAGAGTGTGCTGACACTCAAAGGACTGACCCCCACTGGGTCGCTGCCTCTAGGAGTGTTGTCAGGGGGCAAAGAGACCTTGCATACCGGTACGTGTCTCTCACCCCCTCAAACTCCCCTCTCCTCCCCCACCCTGCTGTCGCTGTCTTGCTCTATCTCTTTGATGTCCCCCTCTCCCCCTGTCCCCCATGCCCTAGTAGGGCCTTGGGGTGCCGTTTAACACTGTGCCATTCTCCCTGCGCTAACACAGGCTTAGCCCAACCGCACGGTAAACTGAAGGATGTACGCTTCACTGAACGTTTTGCCATTTTTACATTTCGTTATGGAAAACAAATCATAGACCCTGCTCCTCTGCGTTCCGTTTTCAATTATGCAGTCGAGAGGGAAACTATCAATGCCACTGAAGCCTACATATGGGACGCAGCCTTTGTCTGTCTGGGGCTCTGTCAAGCCAGCCGTCCACTTTGGGTAGTAGTCTCGAAAACCCGACCCGAGGCAACAGAGAATGGTTTCAATGACGGACTCTTTTGGCATAGAGGAACTACGTCACTGCCTAAAATACAGGGAATCTTCCCGACAAATCACGAAGCAGACATGCCAGAGCATCGCGATTCAAAGCCAAAGTTTGCAGGCAAAACCTTTGTTGTGGTTTTAGTTGTAGCTGATGTGCCATCTAGTCAAATGGCTACCCAGATTATTGCATTGCCCCCCCACCCCCTCTTCTACGCTGCTGCTACTCTGTTATTATCTATGCAGAGTCACTTTAATAACTCTACCTACATGGACATATTACCTCAATTACCTCGACACCGGTGCCCCTGCACATTGACTCTGTACCGGTACACCTGTATATAGCCCCGCAATTGTTATTTACTGCTGTTCTTTAATTATTTGTTGTTCTTATTTCTTTTTTGGGGGTATATTCATAAAACTGCGTTGTTGGTTAAGGGCTTGTAAGTAAGCGTTTCACTGTAAGGTGTTGTACCTGTTGTATTCAGCGCATGTGACAAATTTGATTTAATGCGAACTAGCCACTTAATGCACTCGTAAAAAAATTACCTCTTTGTTCTCCATCTTGCTAGCTACTATTTAGTATTTTATTAAAGCCGATAAAGTAGTAACGAAGGCAGTGTCGTAGTTTTTCTTTGCCAAAAGAGTAATTGAAACCAGACCCTAGTCACTGTATTGCCTAGGGTCAGGTTTTCGAGACTAGTTGGGTAGAAGAGGAGGGGGACTGAGCTGTGGGCGTGCGGTTGGAGGGGGGCTAGACCGAAGAGGCCTGTCACTGATGTGGTCAACCAGCCCATCTAAAGGTCAACCAGCCCAGCCAGCTGGGGGAATACACACACGGCGCAGGAGGACCTGGTTTGTCAGCAGGGAGGAGAGAAGGGAATGCTGGGGTTTGGGGGCTGGTCTCCTCCCAGGCGAGGCAGAGGTGTAGCGTATAGGATTAGAGCTGTAAGCATTGGGACGGAAACCACATGACATGACCTTTACCAGAATGACATTGTCTGTGTTTGCGTCCTAAATGGCATCCTATTCACAATAGAGTGCACGACTTTTGACCAGAGCCCTATAGGCAATGGTCAAAGGTATTGCATTATATATAGAATAGGGTGCCATTTCGGGGACGCACCCTGTGTCTGTCAGCCCCTCCAGTCAGATGTGTGCTCTGGTTCATTACATCCCCTGTTTGTTGTTTCTCTTCACTGCTTCTTAGCACTGCTCTAGTGACATTTTAGGGGTACGCTGTCCAGTTTTGACTGCAGTGCTCTTTAAAAACCTGCCGTGCCAAATTAAGGGAAATGCCTTAGCCGAGCTATTTCTATTCCACTCCTTCTAAGATGTTTTATTGTCACACACACCGGATAGCTGCATCGAAATATGCCTTGCTCAAGGGCACATCAACTGATTTTTATTGATTTGTATTTCATTTTTAAAATTTTCACCTTGTCAGCTTGGGTATTAGAACCAGCGACTTTTCGGTTGCTGATTTTGAAATTCAACGGAGGGCCACATTTTTTGAGGGACTAATTGTTTGTTAAATCAATTTGCGGGGGCCACCCGAGTGTCGCAGCGGTCTAAGGCACTGCATTGCAGTGCTTGAGGCATCACTAAAGACCAGAGTTCGATCCTAGGCTGTGTTACATCTGGCCGTGACTGGGAGACCCATGAGGCGGCGCACAATTGGCCCAGCGTCGTCCGGGTTAGGAGAGGGTTTGGCAGGCAGAGATTTCCTTGTCCCATTGCGTTCTAGCGACTCCTGTGGCGGGCTGGGCGCATGCACACTGATACGGTCGCCAGGTGCACGGTGTTTCCTCCGACACGTTGGTACGGCTGGCTTCCGGGTTAAGTGGGCATTGTGTCAAGAAGCAGTGCGGCTTGGCTTGTTCGTGTTTCAGAGGACGCACCGCTCTCGACCTTCGCCTCTCCCGAGTCCCATCGCTGCAACTCCCGTACGGACAAGACTGTAACTACCAATAATATACCACGAAATTGGGGTGAAAAAAGGATAAAATGATGTCTCGCGGGCCGGATTGAAGTGCCCGGCGGGCCGTACTTTGCACCCCCCTAGCTCTAACCGCTAGGCTACCTGCTGCCTGTATGACTATAACAAATGAAAGACGGTCTTATAGCTGGATTCACCACCAGTTATTCTGTGACTGACACCAGTAACAAAGCACCTCATTAAGAACAACTCGAATAGAAAGATTAAAGCTGTCATCTCACCACAGTTCTCATCTGTCTTCATCACATGTATGTGTTCCCTTGAAACCTGAGCCTAAACACACTTCATTATGACAATGTGAGACGTAGTGAGGCGCCTTTATTGACTTCATAGGAAATCAGTTCCCTTCAATTTACACACAATACCCCATAATGACAAAGCAAAAACAGGTTTAGACATTTTGGCAAATGTATTACAAATAAAAAACAAATCTTATTTACGTAAGTATTCAGACACTTTGCTATGAGATTTGAAATCGATCTCAGGTGCATCCTGTTTCCATTGATCATCCTTGATGTTTTTACAACAAGATTGGAGTCCATCTGTGGTAAATTCAATTGATTGGACATGCACACACCTGTCTATATAAGGTACTACAGTTGATAGTGCATGCCAGAGCAAAAACCAAGCCATGAGGTCGAAGGAATTGTCCGTAGAGCTCAGACAGGATTGTGTCGAGGCACAGATCTGGGGAAGGGTTCCCAGAAATTTCAGCAGAATTGAAGGTCCCCAAGAACACAGTGGCCTCCGTCATTCTTAAATGGAAGAAATTTGGAACCACCAAGACTCTTCCTAGAGCTTGCATGCTCGGCCAAACTGAGGAATCAGGGGAGAAGGGCCTTGGTCAGGGAGATGACAAAGAACCAAATGGTCACTGACAGAGCTCCAGAGTTCCTCTGTGGAGATAGGAGAACCTTTCAGAGGGACAACCATCTCTGCAGCACTCCACCAATCAGGTATTTATGGTAGAGTGGCCAGACGGAAACTACTGCTCAGTAAAAGGCACATGACAGCCCGCTTGGAGTTTGCCAAAAGGCACCTAAAGACTCAGACCATGACAAACAAGATTCTCTGGTCTGATGAAACCAAGATTGTCCTGAATGCCAAGCGTCACGTCTTTAGGAAACCTGGCACCATCCATACAGTGAAGCATGATGGTGGCAGCATCATGCTGTGGGGATGTGTTTTAGCTACAGGGACTGAGAATCTAGTCAGGATCAAGGAAAATATATATGGAGCAAAGTACAGAGAGATCCTTGATGAAAACCTGCTCCAGAGCGCTCAGGGCCTCAGACTGGTGCGAAGGTTCAACTTCCAACAGGACAATGACCCAAAGCACACAGCCAAGACTACGCAGGAGTGGCTTCGGGACAAGTCTCTGAATTGCCCAGCCAGAGACCAGACTTGAACCCAATCAAACATCAAACACCTGACAGAGCTTGAGAGGATCTGCAGAGAAAAATTGGAAAAACTCACCAAATACAGGTTGGTGCAGCGTCATACTCAAGAAGACTCGGCTGTAATCGCTGCCAAATGTGCTTCAACAAAGTACAGAGTAAAGGATATCATTTTGTTTTTTGCAAAATTTTCTAAAAACCTGTTTTTGCTTTGTCATTTAGGGGGTATTGTGTGTGTAGATTGATGAGGGGGAAAAAATATTCAATCAATTTTAGAATAAGGCTGTAACATAACAAAATGTGGAAAAAGTCAAGGGGTCTGAATACTTTCCGAATAGACTGTAAGCACGACCTAATTCTATATTATTATTATTATTATTATTATTATTCCTGTCTGTTTGTCAGGGATGTTTTTCTCCTGCCTGCCTGTTTTCTCTGATTTGTGATGGTGATAATGGGGGATCTCATCTATGATTGGTTGTTTGGATGATTCGGACTGTCTGTTCTGTGGTTGATGATCTCTGGTTCTTTGCATTGATGACTCACTTTTCTCCTTCTCACCACTACTCACATTTACATAGCCGCCGCTGAGGCAGCGGAGGCAAAAGGTACGCAAGCGGTCCCCGGATCCCTCCCTCAGTGTGTTGTTACTTTTAACCCTTCCAACAGGGCCCTCATTCTTTATGCACCCCTGTTGTCCCCTTTTTAAATGTTCCTTTTGTTATTGTTGTATATTCACTGTGTGTGTTTGAGTTTTGTCATGGATTGGTGTACTTCACTTTGCAAAATTGCTGCTCTTGCATTACCAGTTCCTGCTACTACTGTACATGCATGATAGGACTTAAATGCCCAAGCAGTGGGCACTCCATTTGGCAGGAAGGACTTTAGCTTGAACCTCAACATGCACTGTATAGTTACATTATTCCTGGGTTCCTGGGTCCTATTTACACTATGTTGATAATGATAACATAAGGGCAAAGCCTAAACACAGTCTTCACCGATAGGCTACAGATATAGATACCGATACAGAGAGTCAGGCATTTGGCCTAGCAGTGACATGTTTAGAACAGACTTGTTAACAAACAGCTGTAGGCAGAGGTCACATGGGTGAGAGCTAGATTCCTTGCCACTGCTGCAGGCAGCTCGTCCCTGAGCAAAGCCAGCTAAGACTCTGCTAGCCTAGGGAGCACCTCCCTCCTCCTCCTGGCTATCCAGGGATATATTCAGAGTCTAATCCTGTTACGCTGCTTGGCTGTTGCTACTCTGTCACTGTCTGCTTCTGTTGGCATGTTACTGTTCTAGCATTCAGATACCCTCTTTGATCGCATACACGTTTGGACTAGTAATAGGTCGTTTGGTTTCTGTCAAAATATATTTTGTTGATGTCAGAGCATGTTTAATAGCAGGGGTATCGAACTCATTTTGGCCCGGGGCCCACATTCAATCTTCAACGAGGTTCCGGAGGGCCGCACTGAAAGTTTATTTCCTCTCTGTAAACATGTTCTGAAGAAAGTCCTCTAGCCATATGGATTTTAGAATTTCCGATGCTCCCTGACTGTCTGACTTTCATTTAGATGATTATTAGCGAGCTGGACATGGTCAAGAAACTGTATGAATGTAGTTAAATTATTGTCTTTTTTTTTACTCAAACCACCCGCGGGCCGGATTGGGGAAGACCCCTGATTTATAGCCACCTATTAAAGCTGCAATATGTAGCTTTTTGGGCAAGTTGACCAAATTCACATTGACAGATCCATAACTCACATTTCTATCTCATTGAAAGCAAGTCTAAGAAGCGGTAGATTTGTTCTAGGTGACCTATATCTAGGCTTCCAGATTAATTTTTTTGCGTGTTTTACCTTCGGTTTTGTACATCAGCTGAAAATACTATATTTTCGTTTATGGAAGAGATATTTCACAACAGTTTAGATGGTACAATGATTCTCTACAATATACTTGCTTGTTTTGCCACGGAAATTAGGCGACTATTAGAATTTTTGCAATTTCAGATTTCTGCGTAGTCCACCTTCAACTACAACTAATGTTTGCCTTGCAATGATCCATTTCTCATTAACAGACCAACTAACTTAAGATGTTATTTAAAATTGCAGATCTGTTTTCTATGAGTGCAGTTTCATTGATCACATTCTCCTATTGTCAACTGTAAAACGTCCATATTTTCCTCTTATTCTAAATGTTTGCCTTATTGTTTTTTTGTTGTTGTTGAATAGTTACTTACAGTATATCTCTCGTTTGCCCATGTTTTCTTTGTGGTTTTTACTTGGCACTTGGAATTTTACAGTAAGTCCCACATTCACTGTGAGGTGTTGTACTGTAGCTTGTGCTGTGGTTTTGTCAACAGTACTAGGACTGTGTATTCACCGTACGTACAGCTGTTGTATGTCTGCACTGTTTGTCTAAGGACTGTCAGCTATTACCTGCATTTGTAAGCATAAGAAACTGGAGTTTACTAAGGACATACAATTTGACACAATAAAGGCAAAACTAATGGGTTAATTTTGCAGGTTTTACCTGAAGATCTTTATTGCAGATCCTTAAAAGAGATGGCTAACTATTTTTCACAAACATTTCAAGTTGAAGCATTCAAACCATTTTTTCCCTGTGATTTCTAATTTCTCCCCTCTTTTCTTCCTTCCAGCTATTCAAGGCTTCTCTCCCACGAGGAAGATCAAGGACTTTGCGGAGGCGCAGAGCCTGGACAAAGTCAACGAGAGGATGCCCCCACGCAAGGATGGCCAGCAGCCGGTCAACCCAAACGCCCCCAAGAATGGCACAGACTAGGCCCGGAGAGTGACCCCTCTCTCATCCCCACCAGACCCAGGCCATGGCCCTGTCTCATACACCAAAACTATCTCCTCTCGCTCTCTGTTTTCTATCTCCCTCATTCTCTCTATCTCTCCCTCTCTCTATATCTCCCTCTATCTTTCTTTATTTCTCTCTCTCTCTCTCTCTGTCCCATTGTGACTCTTCACCCAGCTGGCCTATAGTTGGACAAGCACATGACATGTAGGTAGGGAAGACTCCACCACACTGGGAGAATGGTTTCAGCCACCACAGAGTACAACCATGAAAATAAACCAAAAAAACGATTTTATTTATTAAATGAAGTATATTAGGTATATTATGTAAGGCTACAATTGAGTGAAAGCATACATTTCTAAGATGTTCAAATAAGCATATAACTATGGTAAATGTCAAAGATAAAGACCATTTTGTAAATTTGAGTTGATGATTGAGGTAGCTAGTAAAGGAGACCTTATCCTTTATTAGTCAATTAAAGTGTTTCTATTGTTATTTTATGTGCTTTGCAAGGGAAAGTTGACTGAATCTACAGTTATCTACAGTTTGTGTGCTCTCATACATGTTTGTCCATTTAAAAAAATATTATGTGTGTTATGTAGAGAGAAAATAATGAAGGGAACGATTTGACACCATTGCAGAAGATTATTTTATACCTCCAGCAGAATTTCAGTAGAACTGTTTTGTTCTTTTGTCCAATTTCTTTGGTAAAAACCTTGAAACCACTGAATGCTATTTCTGCTGCTTTGGGTCAACTTGTTGCTCCTCTATTTTATAGGTAGGTTAAACGGGATTTAATTTGACAGCCTTTAGTCAACCCTTGAGCAACTGCCCAGAATTTCCAAATGATTTGTCAAAGAATGGAAAAAAAGACTATGGAAGAATTGATCCTAGTTTGCTACGATCATTGATGTGATGTATCATTGGACGGTGATTCGTTTTTCTAGTGTTAGGTGTTCTGCATAGTGTTTTGATAGTTGTTTGCAAGCTGTCACTAACCGACAGTTACTACCAGTGTGTTTAACTGAGGTCAGTTTGGGGGGGGGGGGGTTATATAATATATACACTGTGTGTACAAAATATTAGGAACACCTTCCTAATATTGAGTTGCACCCCTTTTGCCCTCAAAGCAGCCTCAATTCGTCGGGGCATGGACTCTACAAGGTGTTGAAAGCCTTCCACAGGGATGCAGGCCCATGTTGACCCCAATGCTTCCCACAGTTGTGTCAAGTTAGCTGGATGTCCTTTGGGTGGTGGACCATTGTTGATACACACGAGAAACGGGTTGAGGATGAAAAAACCCAGCAGTGTTGCAGTTCTTGACCCACTCAAGCCGGTGCGCTTGGCACCTACTACCATACTTCGTTCAATCCATGTCTCCGTTGTCTCGAGGCTTAAAGATCCTTCTTTAACCTGCCTCCTCCCCTTCATCTACACTAATTTGAAGTGGGTGTACAAGTGACGTCAATAAAGGATCATAGCATTCACCTGGTCAGTTTATGTAATGGAAAGAGCAGGTGTTCTTAATGTTTTGTACACTCGGTGTAGATATTCTGCAAAACCAAAGTCTGATTCAAAAGGGATATAGGCCGACGGTATGTATTGAAGACAGCCACCAGTACCTTGGGTGTGTTGTGCCCCCATTTGGTTAGCTTTTCTGGGACATTGAGCGGGGAGCGGCCTACTCTTCTTGAGAGTGATGTGCTGAATGTGGAAGGAAGAAAGTCATCATGGTTCATGGTGAAGAAACATACTAAACACAAGGGAAGAGCAACCAGTGGTGTCGTCTTCTCAATGCCCTCCGTGACAAGATGGTGGAGAAATCTTTCCCACGGAGCAAATGGTAACGCCACAGATATGTCCCAAAATGAACTGAAGCTTCAGCGCGTTCATTATTTTATGTTTTAGATAAGATTTCTCTGTTGAAATAATAACGCCGCTTAGTTTGATTTCATACTGCTTTTCTTGTCAACGCTACATAAATGAATATTTGGGGCGTTTCTTGGCAAAAGCTGTGTCAATGTCTCCATCTACTGTTGATTTGATGCAGATGCGTTCGAAAGACTCCAATGTTGTTAACGTGAGGGAAACCTGGCCTCCAAAATGGCTCCAATTCAGTGTTTTAGTTGCTAGCGGTTTGAGGAAAGCAGTACCCTGAAGAGGAGTGGATTGAGTCTTTCAGTGTGACGCTGTGAAGATTTGATGTTATCGGAATTTCCATTCTCTTTAGTGGCTCTTTGTCCATCATGAGTTATCGCTCCCTATGACACAGTGTTCACTATCTGTGGTAGAGCAAAGCTGAGGACCTACAGTGTCTCTACATTGATCATGTAGTAATGTCTGATGGTTCTTCTGAATGAATTTGATTGTGAGCATTATATGGTCTTAACACCTTTTTGGTACATAGTAATTGTTCCTCCATGGCAGGAACTGACACTACTTTTATAACACCCACTCTCAACCCTTTATGGGTTGACTTGATTCTTTAGGACTTGTGACTCGATGAACCGGTGCTTAGTTTTAGCTCTAGATTTTTGGGGGCTACAACTGCTTGTCTGACACTCCTCCCGTCGCGCCACATGTAGTTATTCTATTTTGTTTTATCATTCAAGAAAAGCTTTTAAGATTTTTATTCTCATGTGAATTTTCCCTTTTATAATATATATTGTAAGGCTTTTAAACGAGTTGCATTCTATGTGCCATGCCACTACCAAAACACACGCCGACACCTGTGTGTGACTGGTGAGGAGAAGGGAAATCAGAATGTCCCATTCTTGTGTTCAGCAGTGGTCATGGAGAGATCTTGGAGCCTGTTTCAACTCAACATGGGTCAGGTTCATCTGAGTTGTGTCATGGCCCAGATGCTTTTGTTTGTATTTAAACATGTGATTTGTTTCTCTTCACTGTATTGTGCTCCGAGTTAGAGCAAGTACAGGCCCCGTGGGAGGGCCGTTTTTCTCACCACTTGTCAGTTTCTAAACATATCTCGAATGTACAATGATATTTGTAATTAAAGTCTCTTAATAGCTGTAAAAAGGGTGAGAAAAATAATTTTGTCAAGTACAGTGCTTGTCATGCGAGGCCATGAAATCTATGTAGATGTATCACTTAAAAAATAAAATTGAAATGCAATGTTTCTTGTTCTCCCTGTCGTGGCTGTCTGGAGTTTTTAGCTCTGCAGAATTGAGGATGGCGTGCCAGATGCTTTCTCGCTTCAATTGCTCGTGTTAGGCCTACATTCTAGGTCTCTCTTGATCTGAATTATACTACATGTTGCTAATATATTCTCTACACGTCTGGTTGAATGGGTGGATGCATGTACTCTGGTAGACTTCAGTGTCTAAATGTTGAGCACCGAATAGTTGTTTTATAAATGTCAAAGTTCTACATAAGCAGGACAGTCGTGTCAAAAATATTTAAAGAACATGCCTGACATGGTAATCAGGTGGCACCTTTTTACAATCCGAGAGATTGTGATTACAGGAAATGCTGTTCAAGTAATCAGACATTTTCACACACCGATACAGTGCCTTGCAAAAGTATTCAGACCCCTTGGATTTCAGAACACTTTTTTATTTTTTATAAATTCAGTACTAAAATATTGTTGCATAAGTATTCAACCCCTTTTGTTTAGTCAAGCCTAAATTAGTTCAGGAGTACATTTTGGCTTAACAAATCACAAGTTACAATAATAGGGGTTGACATGATTTTGGAATGACTAACCCTTCCTCCTTCCTCATTCATACATTTAAGGTCCCTCAGTCAAGTATTGAATTCCGAGCACAGATTCAACTACAGAGACCAGGAAGCTTTTAAAAAGCTTAAAAGAAGGGCAGTGATTGATTTGTTTGTTACCCATCTACCAGACATTGAATATCTCTTTAAACATGGTTAATATAATGCTGTGGATTTTTGTATTAAATCACCTAGATACATAGTCGTCCAGGTGTGTAAATATCTTAGACTTCCCCAAGAAGACTGACAGCTGTAATCTATGCCAAAGGTTTTTCTACCATGTATTGACTCAGGGAGCTGAATACTTATGCAATGACTATTTTAGTTACATTTTTATTAATCTTAAGAAATACATTGATTGCCAAAATGACAAATCAATTTTAATCCCACTTTGTGACAAAATCCAAGGGGTCTGAATAGTTTTGCAGTTGTATTCTCAGTCACAGACTGTGGCTGCAGAGTTGCAGTTAGTTGTGCAGCATTTAAGAATGTCCCCTCCCCCCAAAAATATATATATATTTATTTATTATTATTTTTTTAAATAAAATGTAAATTCTTGCTCACTAGACTTACTCAATCTAAAATTCAGGAACTTTATCAGTATTGAGCATGTGTATTTTTTTTTTTTATACAGAACTTTAGTCAGCAATGGCTGTCCTCAGTAATACTTTGAATTAATAAAAAATATTTACTGTAGACTCAGTACTCAGCCAAAGTCGGGAATAAACAGTCACCATTGACAAATGTAATAGTACAAAAATAAATGGCATATTATCACATACTGAACACTCACTCCCTCACATGGCAGTGACAAATAAATTACAGGTATAAAATTAATACTAAAAAGTGTAATTTTTTTAAGACGTTCCTCATAAAAAGAGGACTCTTCAGTCCATTCCATATTTGTCACTATACTGAGTTTGCACATCATTGGCACAAACACATTCCTTGAGCTTCATAGGTAGCCTGAGTGCCAGTCTGTTTGTGCCATCATGCCAATTCCTTGTCACTCATTGTCATGCCAAACAATGAGCAATGGAGTTGGCCAGAGAACAAAGAGATCTGGGACCAGGCTTTTTCAGAAGTGGTGGCAGAGCCAACTTGTCTCTAGTCTTGGGTTCTGTAAAATGATCCCAAAGAAGTGAGGTCTCTGGACTGACTGTGCTCTGGCTGGCCTGGCAGTTGTGACCCTACATTTGAGGTCTTGGTAAGGTTTGAGATCCTCCTGTTTCCACTCTTCTCCTTTAGATGTTGACATCAGACACGTGGTGGTGGTGGTCTCAGAGCCTGAGAGAGAGAGAAATATTTACTTAATACTAAATGTTATTCCCGTTCATATCTAAATGGATTAATTCACCTATGTGCCATTTGTAATATCTGAAATTATGCTAATAGTCTCTTACCTGTCGTACGGCCCTGAAGTCATAGACCGGGGCTTGTGATTGGTTAGCAGCTGGAGGGGGTGGGGGCGGAGCTACTTTTGGTCGCTTGGGCTGGAAATAGTAAAGCGATTAATAAATAGGCAACAGTCCACGGACACAAGAATCTTATCAACCAAGACCAACATTGAGATGATACTGTATAAATCAAAAGGTATTTCATTACCTGCTGTGGCATAGCTTTGTTTTGGCTGGGGATTGGCAGTTGGTTATGGATGTGGTTGTCCACTTCATGGATTTTCTTCTGGGTATGGTGGCTGGTGGATGAGCAGACAGATTTCTATTTTTATCCAGGAAGTCCCATTGATGTCAGAATACGTATTTTACAATGGAGACCTGACAATTGAGTACATCTTAATTTATCAAAGAATAATCTTGGCAGTGAATGTTTATATATGCCCCACGTGGTGGACTAACCTAGGCAGAGTGGGGGACTGTCGTCTCTTCTTTAGGAACACAGCCACTGCCCCAGCAATAGCAGCCAGGAGCAGCAGAGAGACTGTCACTGCAATGCCAATCACTCCTTCTACAATCACACATAGAGAGGTTGGCAAGGTTAAGGAAAGGTCTATACAGAAGTTGAATACAATGAAAACACAGACCATACCTATTGGCAAAACGTTACATAACGATGCTCAAATACCTGTAGTAACACTAATTACTCTAGCAATATTGTAGTAACATGTAAATAAAGTAAAGGCTTATCCCTTGTATCAATTGAAACTGTATTTTTTTTTTAAACACAATTTTCTGATTTATGTCTTTACCTCTGGAGAGGCCCGTGAAGCTTCCATCCTTTGTATCACAGCCTGGCTGTGACCATCCAGGTTCACACTGGCACTCCATTCTGTGATTACACTCCTGCAGTGTCACAACACAGAAATGCATACATTATAATAAAGGCAGGGGTCTTCAACCTTTACTTGCCTAGGGAACCCCCTCCCGGGCAAACCGGCAACCCCATAATGCATTAACAAAAAGGTGAATGATAATGGGAAGACGAAGTAATCAATATTTTAAAATGAATAGATTTGGTAGATAGTTTTGTTATTTTGACCTTCCCACATACAAATTGGAAGAGGAAGTGTAAACTCTAACATCAAACACTAGCATTAAAGGTGACCCCAAACACATTTTTGCTAAGAGCAGCTGTTTAGCTGGTTAAACAAAGGTTAGCCATGTGTTGGAAAAAATGTATGTCCAAGTCAAGAAAGCTTACCAGCAGCAAATTGCCGTAACGGTAGCCTATTCACGGGTGCGTTTTCAAAGCCTATGTCAAATAATCCAGTGAGTGCAATTGGCTCCAATGAGTGTAATTTGCTCAATATTTGGAGTTGAGAATTAAAAAGTTGACATCATTAGAAAGAAAATATTATCCTTTTTTTTCCTACAGTAGGTATGTAATTCAAAATGAGTTTGCCTTTTTACCAGTTTTCATCCCCAAGAGAAAAAAAAGAAAGCGCAACCAAGAAACACTTGGAGGGGAGACGTCCTAGCAGAGATGACAGAAAGCAGCCTCAACTGGTGAGGCCTGGAAAATCTTGCCTCAAACCGAATCTTGCCTCAAACCGAGCCTATGCTCCTTATAGCAGTGTTTCATCCTGAGCTCACAAATACCAAACCAGAGACCGGGGGTGCTGTACTCACAGCATGTCCTTTGCACCGGGCTGAGCAATTGGTGGCTTTGGGTCCGTAGGCTGTCTCAAGATCCACACACTCGTTCTTGCTGCACACCTTAGAATAGAAGACAGGAATGGGCACAAGAATAAAAGAGAAAATAACACGGCGCACATTCAATTTGATTTAATTTCCAAAAACTAGAGGTAGCCCCAGCAGCAACAGACAAAAACTAGAGGTAGCCCCAGCAGCAACAGACAAAAAGTAACCTTACCTTCCCATCATTACACTTGGTCCCCGTGTTCACCTGTCCAAAGTCACTGGTGTGATCACCGTAGAATGTGGCTTTGCAGTCGGAGAATTTCACCATGCGACCATAGTTGGGGTCATCGTTACCGTTCTTGCAGAAGAGTTTCCCACACTGCACATCTCTACAGAGGAGAGCCACAGGAGGGAGGTCTATCAGTGACATGCCGCTTAAATAAGCAACACCACAATCTGAGTAGTAAAAGCAGCCTATTGAAATGACATGGTATTGCTTGTTCGGCCTCACTGGCTCTGGCAGGGGATGAACTGGTCCTGTGAAGGCCGTCTGCAGTAGGCGTAGTACAGTCCTCTGGTGTTCTGGTTATAGCAGTACGTTGTGGCCTTTTCAGCAGCTGAGGAGGGAATAACACCCAATGTTACACAATGCATTAGAGTAGTTCGGAAAGGAAACACCACGTGTACGTTTAACCATGTATTAGAAAATATTACAACGCATAGTCTTGGCGTTAGGGCTCTGCTCTTTCAGGGTATCTGCCAGAGCGAAGCGTCATATGAAGATGATAATATAACTACAGGCAATGAGCACGATGTGCTATATCAAATATCCCGACGGAAGAAACAGAACCCACAGGTTCTGGGGGGGTGGACTGGGGTGGTGGCGGTGGGATATCAGAAACCGCAAGCATAGCGAGTAACAGCTAGTTACAGCAGCAAAGGTAGCAAGAGACACCAGGGCATGGTTGCGCATGACATCCGGCATTGAAGAAGCATTTGTAGAATTGGTCAAATTTAAATAGCATGTAAGTAGAGTTTGAATCAAATTGGTGCAAAATCTGCTGACACGACCACGCTCGTGTTTCCCTTCTGGGCTGAATCATCACGTGTCAAAATTGCTGCAACAACAAAAGTGACTATTGTGTCCACACTTTAAACATGCATTAGAATACACTTGACTTGACCATTTCATGACAGAAAATGGATCTAAAAAAAAAAAGACAAGCAACAGAAAGTTTGCAGCATGAGAAGATGAACCAGAAGAGCTAGCTACCTACATCACCTGATCTGATGAGAGGTGACTCCGTGATGACGAGCCAGAGGGAAATGCTTTCACACTTACATGGGCCATACATTTTCACACACTGGTCGTGATGCTGTGGACACTGGCCGTTGCGGCAGTAGCCCCTCCCTCTGTCACAGGAGATCCCATTGACGGAGAAGACGTCCTCAGGACAGACGGCTGAATTCCCTGTACAGTACTCCGCTAGGTCACAGTCATCATGTTTCCTTCTGCACTCTGTGGACGAGGCCATGATCTGTGGAGAGAGTGGTTGTTGCTATGTTCACTATCACTAGCTTGCTAGTCTTCCGACAGTCATGAGTATAGAATGTATTGTAATGAAACAGCAGTAATGAAACTCGAACCCTCGACCTTCTAGCCCGAGGTCGGGCGCGCGATCGACTGTGCCGCAGAGTCGATTTCCGCGCTTATAAACCCAGGGTCGTTACACTACTCCCTCCTTTCAAAGAGCGCGTCGTGGATGCAAGGTCCGATCACTTCTGACACCAATGTAATGAAACAGCAACCCTCGACCTTCTAGCCCGAGGTCCGGCGCGCTATCGACTCTTCCGCAAAAGCATGCTCGTGCGGGAGAGTCGATTTCCGTGCTTATAAACCCAGGGTCGTTACAGTATAGTCTATTAGCTTGGTGACGGAGGTGTGAGGCTGCATCTGTACTCTGAATCCACTCAGATTGCCGAAATAGAAGATTCATTTTGCCTGGCTGACGCGCAGATCCACGTGTACACCGCAAGTTGCTTTTGCCAGACTAGTTCTGAACAAAATACGCATTCAAGAGGATTTGTTTTCAAGTGATGACATGGAAAATATTTTGCTTCCACTAATTCCATTCCTTTTTAAGTTTTATTAAACAAAGGAATGCAAGTGAAATGTCTTCAATACACATGAGTCATAAAAACCCTTTGACATAGTTATACGTGTCTGCTGCATGTTCTCAAGAGGGCTGTAGTATCAAAGGAACACATCCGGATTGTCAGGTTTTGGCCAGGACTGTTCTGGTTTTTGTCACTAGATGTCCCCATTGCACCTTTTTTGAACCTTTTGTTTTTTCCTTGCTCTATTATTGTTTGCACCTGTGTGTCGTTCCCTTGTTTGTATTTAAACCCTGTGTGTTCCTCAGTTCTTTGCTCAGTGTTTGTATGTTAGCACCCAGCCCCAGCCCAAGCCTTTTTGTGTGAAACATATATTTCTCTTATTGGATTTTCCAGAGGTTCTCTGGTTTAGTTCTTGTGTATTTTTGAGTAGTCTTTTGAGGTTTGTTTTTCCCTGCTGTTTTTACCACTGTGGAGTTTCTTTGTATTTTGGAGGATATCCTTTTGTGCCTCTTGGCTTTATTTTGGACGTGGTGGATTTATATTCTTTGCCTGAAGATCTTGTCCTTTTATTAAATCATTATCTCTAGTACTGCTGAGTCTGCCTCATCTTCTGGGTTCTGCCAACTATTAGTGACTGTTTCTCTCACCGGGTCCTGACACGGATATCTAGAGCAGACAGAGGCATGGTTGATATGTGGTCGGGTCTCACCTTACAGTCTTCACAGCACTCTCCTGCAGCACACTCGGAGCCTTTGGTCAGTGTGCAGCTGGTGGCATTACAGCAAGGGTTTGTACACTCCTATAACATCAACATCCTACATGTCATTATGATAATGCTAGGACGAGATCAGAAAGTTAGTAAGGAATGAGAACATAATGTACCAGTGTGTAAAAGTCTCAAAGTCAAGCCACTATGTATGTGTAGGCTTTAACTAGATAACAAGGGGTTTCCCCGCTCCATGTTTACCTCTAGAGTATTATACCGCAGTAAGACACTCTAACTAAGTAAAACCAACATTGTACCTTAGTAGGCTATAAATAGGAATTACAAGCATCTGAATCAAACACGACTTGGCAGGAGAGGTGTAGTTTAGCAAGACAGGTACACAAAAAGATGGTATCTTCTCCGACTGACTAACAGGTCTGGACAGATTGACTTGACTGCTCTGCACACCTAACTCCCTCTGACTGGAATGTAAACAGGTGTTCATGGATTGTTACTTTCAAAGTTTCCTCTACCAGATCACCATATAGCCATGACTAGATATGTCAGGATAGGCCTGTGCTTGTCAAAGGCATTCTCCATTTTGACCCTAGTTAAGGAAAACAGGCAAGACCACGCAGGTAAAACTTAAATGCCATTCCCAGAAAAGCAATGTAATCACTTGACACACTTGTATTAACTCCACGAGAACCAACTTTGGTCTGATTTGATTGCCACATTGTTGATCTAAATGGTGGGTCGATGGAATAGAATGAGAAGGTTAATTCACCTCCAGGGAGCCACAATCACACTCCTCTCCTTTCTCCAGAAAGCCATTCCCACACACTGGGGTTGATTCCACATTTCGGTAGTCTGGCTTGTTCAGTAGGCACTCAGGGTTACGATTATTCAGGAACTGGTCATAGCTCGAACTACTGCAGCTACTGAATGACTTTGGGATATCCCAGCTGAAAGAAAAAAACAATTAAGTTACCCATAAGGTCATATACTGACTTTCAATATAACCACTGTAATACAAACCACTGTGCTGTCCAAGGGGTCAGTACTGTATGGCTGCTCTGTGTGTGTTATGAGCAGAGAAAACAATGCCTGTAAGTATTCTTGAATACAAGTTCCCTCTTGCTTGTAAACCGCAATCAATCATATGGTTTATCATTGACAGCATTCCAATCTAGTCACAACATTATACTGTATATCTTGAAACGTTTCATAATAACAGTCCTTACCTGAGGGCCCCAGCCATTATACAGCTATGCCCAGAACAAGCACAGGCACTGGAGTCATCGTGGTTCATGCCCAGATTGTGGCCCATCTCATGGGCCAATGTTGCCCCCACAGCTATGGCCCTGGGGTTGTGATCCTGTAAGGAAGTAAATAGTTAACATGAAATAGAATTGACTGTGTTTGATGACATGTTCTATCAGTGAAACTAACCTGAATGAATAGATTAGAGATTAAATTGATATAGAATGACTGTCATTGTCTCATTCTCTCAAAATGTGCTAAGATCTAATCGAGCTTCATTTTTCTGATTTAGACATCTTGTTCTGCATGATGGTTGATTAGATAAGTTAAAAAGCAAAAGGCAACTTCTCCTTTTGAAAATTCCTACGTTGCATTGATATGAGTCAGAAACATTTATTCTACTGTCAAAATTTACTACAAAGTGTAAATAGGATACTTTTGCTCATATTATCAGTCTCGTCCAAAACTGAGATTTATGAAACAATTGTATGTCACAGAATAAAGGGTACTTTTCCCCCCCTTGGATTGGGTTTGTTTAAATACTGCCCAAATGCCCACAGCACTGAAGTAATCATCAATTAATAGCGCAGCTGCATGCAACCTGATCGTAATGCCCAATGACATTCGATATCCTTATGGGGCTATTTAGGGACCATCAGTAAATTACACAATGTACATGGGAAATAAAAATGATGTCAATAGCTCCAAATTTCAATGACTTAAAAACCTCAAACCAACTATAAGTTGTAGAAATTCATAAACAATTATTGAAAACATTTAATGAGACAACTAAAGGTGTGCAACATGAAAATATTGTCCCATTTACATTGTGTAATTTATTGATGGTCCCTAACTAGCCCCAGATAACTCTTTAATGACTTCTCTGGGGCTAATGATTACACTTTTCATACATTTTTTTCACATGAGTCATTTAGCAGACGCTCTTATCCAGAGCGACTTAAAGTAGTGAGTGCATACATTTTTTGTACTTTTTTTGTATTCCTGTGGGAATTGAACCCAAGAACAATGCTCTACCAACTGAGCCACACGAGACCGTAAAGTACATTTCATTACCATGCCATTTTTCTCACAACTATGTGAGAACTTTCTAAAGAAGTTAATCTTGCAATTCAACTTTCACTCTTTCTGCTTTGTAAACGTCACAGTTTGAAGACTTGGTAGAACCTCTCCATTGTCCCATTTTACTTGTTCAATTCCTCAAGCAAAAACGATCCTACTACCACATTTCAAACAATGGCAGCTTATTGTGTAGGCAAATGTAGACCTAATGAATGTACTTTACCTGCACCACCCCAGCTGAATGACCTGAACATAGAGTCCCGATGAAGGCCAGACCCACCGTCGATCCCTCAAAGTCAATGCCACTGAAACACAGGGAACAAGAAACATATCAACCCCACATACGTATGTATACATGTCAGCCACAGTGTTTTTGTGCTGCCCATGTATTCGTTGTTTTTGTTTGTTTACTCATGGATTTGCGACGAATGCGGATTACTTTTACTCAGGATGAGCTACTGAATATTAGAGACACATTGCCAGCTGTTTTTGTTCACAAACTTTTGTCCTCAGTCACCGAAATACTGATATTGTATCTGTAGGATGTCTGTGGACTGGGTATGTGTAATTATGTACTGGGTGGTTCGAGCCCTGAATGCTGATTGGCTGAAAGCTGTGGTATATCAGACCGTATTCCACGCGTATGACAATTCTATATATTTTTTACTGTTCTAATTACGTTGGTAAGCAGTTTATAATAGCAATTAGGCACCTCAGGGGGTTTGTGGTATATGGCCAATATACCACGGCTAAGAGCTGTGTGCAGGCACTGTGTCGTGCATTAGAACAGCCTTAAGGCGTGGTATATTGGCCATATACCACCCGTCCTCAGGCCTTATTGCTTTAATGTACTTGGTGAATAAAGAAGATTCTGATTCTGATGTCAAATACCCATGTTATGAATTCTTCAATATGAGTCTATCAAGAATAACAATGTTCCAAACCAAGATGGCCTAATCAGGTGACCATCAGCTGACCCTATAAAGATGTCTGACAAGCACACACTATATGAGAAAAACTGTTTTTACGCCACTTCGATACCGCTACGGCCAGAAGTTACCTTTTTTGTAGCAGGTTAGGAGAATTATAGTCAGCAAAAAATGATCACCTAACCTGCTACAAAAATCACTTCCGGTCGTAGCTGTGTCGAAGTGGCGTGAAAAGAGTGTCCCCAAACCAAACATTTCATGGTTTGGCAGACATTGGAGGACTTGCGTTCATGTTCAAAGTGAATGTTATCTGCCTCTTATTTTATATTCACTGTTTACCTTATACTCAACTATGAGTGCCTCACAGAGATGAAACATTTCAACCAGTCAGAGATCCAATCGCTAGTAATTACTATCTTGTCTCATCGCTACAACTCCCGTACGGGCTCGGGAGAGACGAAGGTCGAAAGCCACGCGTCCTCCGAAGCACAACCCAACCAAGCCGCACTGCTTCTTAACACAGCGCGCCTCCAACCCGGAAGCCAGCCGCACCAATGTGTCGGAGGAAACACCGTGCACCTGGCCCCCTTGGTTAGCGCGCACTGCGCCCGGCCCGCCACAGGAGTCGCTGGAGCGCGATGAGACAAAGATATCCCTACCGGCCAAACCCTCCCTAACCCGGACGATGCTAGCCCAATTGTGCGTCGCCCCTCGGACCTCCCGGTCGCGGCCGGCTGCGACAGAGCCTGGGCGCGAACCCAGAGACTCTGGCCCTAGACCACTGCTCCACCCGGGAGGCCCCCAACAATTCAATTTCTTTGGCCGAGTCCTATAGTTACCTGATTAGATTTGCGTTGTGGCCTACCTGATGACATGTGTATGTCCAGGCCTACCCAATGAGGTGTGAGTTGGGGCTTACCTGATGAGGTTTGTGTTGGGGCCTACCTAATAAGGTGTGTCCGTCATGGCTTACCTGATGAGGTTTGTGTTGGGGCCTAGCTAATAAGGTGTGTCCGTCATGGCCTACCTGATGAGGTGTGCGTTGTCATGGGGCTTAGTCTTGACCAGGTCGTTGTTCCTCCACGTGGTAAAGGCGTCCAGGGTGGCACCAGCAGGGGCGGTCACTGATATCTTATCGCTGTCTGACCACACCTCCAGACCAACCAGGGCAATAAAGGTGTTGAGAGGCTTATACACCTGCAGGCAAATTTGTTTCCTGGTTAGGTTAGACTCTCCGCATTAAAACAATTAGAGGTGGTTTACCAGAACTACTCCTAATCGGTATCCTGGAAACCATTACAGTTCATTGGAAAGCAATTAAAAAATAGAGAGGTTTGAGTTGAATGACCTTCATTAAGGCAGAGAAGCAAACAAGTACTGTACAAGCAGAGCCAGAAGACAAAAGAGTTCTGAGAAACGGATTATATATGAAGGTGTTTGATATTCGGTTACCAGGCCAGCAGGGACATGGTGCTGTAAGGGGATCTTATAGGTATGTAAAGCTGGCATCACCATGTGACTGACTCACCATGTTGACAAAGTTAACCACTTCAAATATCCTTTTACGCAGCTCTCCCCGATTACTCTCCATCTTCTTGTACTGAAACGGGATGGATGCAATATGTTTTTAGTGTTCGCACGAGAACAACGGACATCCTGTCACAATGCATTACTCACTAATTAGATATGATTATTACAATTATTTTATAGATATTACATTGCTTTCCTAAATATTATTTGGTCAAAATATTGGCCAGATAAATGATAAGAATGAAATGTTGAAGTTTATTGTGTTGATTCGGGTAGAGGTGAGGCGCTTGTGTTTCTGGTGTATTGTCAGTTCTTACCTCACGGTTGTCTGCAACGAGGACAAGCTCAACATATTTTTGCTGTTGAAGTATAGATGGACCCTAGTAAACAGGAAAACGTTGTGGTTAGAAGTGGAGGGCGCTAAACCAACGTGAGTTGAGGTGCAACCAAAAAACTATTGGGATCATCATTGAAAAGGCTCAACGCTCGCTCACCACTAAAAACTCAAATGTTTTATTCACGCAAAGTTAAAAAGGTGTTGTTTCGGCCATCAATGGCCTTCATCAGAACACATCATTTCCTGTTAGGGAATATCAGACTATATTTAACTAGGGACATTTTAGGTGTATTCATAGATTGGATGTCTTACTGAGGCTCGAGAACGGCTCCTGCCAGTAATGGAAGGGTAGTCTTCGTTCCAGGTAGTATTAGTGACTCCACACACCACAGGCTTGGGGCTCTGGTCCTCGTATTTCAGCACTGCGTGATCACCATCATCCCCCCCTGACAGGGGCTCAATCAGGTACCTTTGGGCGGCCGTTCTGAAATATCCACTAAAATAAAAACACATAATAGACATTATACAATCGATTTAGGGGATGAAATAGTGTTTCACTGTGGACTAATAGAAATGTAGGGCTGCCTGCCTGAGTCCATCGCAGGTGCTCATGCTGACCGTAGACTCACTGTCATCCACAATACTGCCGTGATAGTAGCAGTGATCCTGGAGAAGAGAATTAAGTAGAAGGCGAGGTTAAAGGGCCGCAATCAAGACACTTGTAAACAGCCTACCTATCAAGGGTATGTTCTACTCACTTACCATATCCTGAGGCGTAGAGGTGACTGGTGTGCCATCCTCAGTGTAGTAAGTCTCACTATAGTCTTTCGTGAATAATTCCCTGAGGGGATTTTTTTTTTATTAAGTTATTTATTACATCATTTCCTTAGACTGACCTACATGTTCAAAGGAATTCATGAGGTGATAACAAAATTCATGATTTTTTAAAATATATATTTGAGGATGCAGTGTGTGGCTACAAATGGGAACTAAGATAAGACTGTGGAAAGACAGTTCTCCACATAGTGCCGTTCCTTATTTAGGGGAAAGAAGAAGCATGTGATAAGCCTACTTGTGTGAGAAGTTAACATTTTGGAGAATGAGATAGGAGTCTTTTGCCAGAGTACATACCTATTCTTCTCCAGATGCATCTCAATGTCTCTCCCACCCACTCTCATTGCATACTTCAACGTTTCTGGCCTGGATGACTGAGAGAGAGGATTAGGATTAGTTGATACCATAGACATAATCTCTCCTCAGTATATTAACATGGTCTCTTATACCACTTTGTTACAAGCAGTAAACACAATTGTTAACAAAGAATAGGTTGGCATTGATGTCTACAGAGTAATTCACAGCAAAACAGCTCCTGTGCAGGAAGGAAGAACAGGAGACGAATCTACCTCGGTTTCTCTTTTCTGCAGAGTATGTAGTCTGATGGGTCGGACTACCTCATAGTCCCTCACCCCTTCAAGAGGACCATGACTCACTGTGGGGAGAGAAGGAGAGAGAACGATGAGGGATAGAGAGAATTCAAGAATGGACCATCTTTGTCTGTCTCCATTCTATTCCAAACGTGTCAAAACCTGAACTTTGTTTTCAGGCATTGACTGGTCCGTTGGTAAGGAACAGTCAGATTTACATTTACATTTAAGTCATTTAGCAGACGCTCTTATCCAGAGCGACTTACAAATTGGAAAGTTCATACATATTCAACCAGGTCCCCCAATGGGAATTGAACCCTGGTCCCCCCGTGGGAATTGAACCCACAACCCTGGCGTTGCAAGCGCCATGCTCTACCAACTGAGCCACACGGGACCATATGGCAGTATAGCAGTGTTTTACCCTTGAACCGCAGCAGTATAACCCCGGCTTTCCTTATACTCAATGCATTTCATTAATTCATTAAAACTACAGTATGAATAGCTCAGATACATGATGAACACAGGCTGTTTGACCCTCGTATGTGATCATTATACTAGGTGCTGTTTTGTCAGAGAGTGTATATCAAGGGCTGACACGTGGATAGATGTTTTGTTTTGTCTTTCCTTATTACCCTTTCTTGTTCTCTGTCAGGCCTGTTTGATTTGTACTTGACCTTGGCCCATTGAGCCATGATTGGGCCGTAGAGGAACATTGGGAATTATGTCATTAAAATTGGTCATCTCGTTTCCAGACACTTCCACAGCACAAGGTTTTGACATATGGGCGATGTCCACCACAATCAGTTTGAGTTGACCAGATAATGCAATAATCTCTGCCTTGTCATTCCATCCACACTGTACCTGGTGTGTCAACACTTACTAACACTACTAAATGGATGTTTCCCAATAGTCGCTGTGAGAATGCGACTTAGCTAAGGATCTATGACTATAAATCAGTGATTCTTGACTGGTGGATTTGGAGGTTTTGAATGGGTTGAGGGTGTCTGAGTAAAAAATATTCACTTAAACCACAAAAACACAGTAGAGAGTGATGAAATAATTGAATCTCTGAACAATTCTTCTTCAGTCAGTATTTTGAATATAGAGCTATTTGCAGTGCTGTTCAGCGGATTTGGTTGATTTGTGGTCTCTAACCAGTGAGCTTATTAACATCAAGAATATGGGCAAAATTGAATTATTGACAATGAAAAGGTGGGAATGTTGTACCCTTGTTATACAATTGCAACATTTACTATCAATATAGCAGTAAAGAAAAATCCCGATTGCAATTTAGCGATTTTTCTCTCTATATCTATACACTCACTGTACTGTTAGTGCAACTAGTCTGAATAAAGTGCCCTTTGAATATGGCTGACTAGGGCTTAAGCTGTGTCATTGTGCTGTGAGGAGACGGGTGTATCAAATGGCTTACCTGAGAGATTGTGGGAGGCAGTTAGGGTAAAGATCCACAATAGAAGTTTATGTGTCATTGTCAAAGTGCAGACAGCTACTGAAACACAAGTGATGGTCTGAGGGGCTTAATGGGTTACCTGTTTGCATGCTCATGTGATACTATCTACAGGCCACACCTTATTGGGCGGCCCCAGCCTGTCAGTGATGGAGTTTGTTTTTCATGGTCCAGTGGTTTTCATGGCCACTTCCTGTTAGTCATAGCTAGTGTACACATGACTTGCTACTGTGTCAGTGTTTCCCAAATGGCACCCTATTCCCTATAAAGTACACTACTTTTGACCAGTAGTGCACCATAAAGTGAAAGGTACTGTATGAACAAATGTATTTACTTAGTTAATCTCTGTAATGTTGTGACTAAGGGTACAATGAGAATATATATATTTGGCTCGTATGACAAATGACATTTGATTTGGTATCTATCTCGATATATTTTTCAAAACATCGGACACATTTAATCAGAACATTTGAATTACCTGTAAGCAATATTCACCACTTATCACACTGACCAATCACTGAGTCATCTTCATTTCAGAGCAAAAGCCTGAGATGTTATTATATTATTTTACTCATGTGAGTCCTGACTTCCGGTAAGCTGTTTTTGTCTGTTAGGAGAAACTAACCTTTGAGAGTAAAATAAATACAAAATTGTGATAAAATATACCACCACAAGAGGGCAATCTCTCCTCATAATACCTCAGACTCTCAAGCCATGTGAATCTCTGCAGTCCACAGTGGAGCTCAGCTCAGCTGCCTGCCTGCTCTGCCTGCCTTTCTTCCTGCTCTGCCTCCCTGCCTGCCTCTCTGCCCAGGCAGGTCACCCGTGATACGAGTCAGTATTCGACGTCCATCCATGTCTGAGGACGTCGGAAGTTGATGTGGAATTCAGCAACTAGGGGCATCAGTGGGTGCCATTACCTTCAAGTAGGTTTTGGCGTTGCGGACAGGGATGGAGGATGGGTGCAAGCAAAGGTTGCATGTTCAAATCCAGTGATAGAAAGTTGTTTTCATATTTTTGCTTTAAGCCTGTCCCAAACCTTAACCCTTACCATAACCATTCAGAGTGAATGATTCACTTTTACAAATTAGAAGATAATGCCTAAACATAACCTTAACCACTTTGAAATTTGACGTTTGAGAAACATGGATGAACGTCTAATTCTGACGTGAGACTGTGAGAGTTTGTAGCTCTGCCTACCTCTCTGCCTGTCTCTCTGCTCTTCCTGCCTCTGCATGTCGTCTCTGCTCTGCCTGCTCTGTTCTGCCTACCTCCCTTCTTCCCTACCTCTCTGCCTGTCTCTCTGCTCTGCCTGCCTGCCTGCCCGGGGCAGATATGATCACAGGGCAAAAAGAGGACAGCTGGCTGGGTTTGTGTGCTCATCTATGTGGTTGGAGCCTTGCCAGGGACATGGCAATCTGTTCTTTGTTTTTTTTTGTCCTTGATGACAGAGGGAAAGTGTGTGGCAGGACTGTGCACCACTGTTTTATAATTGGATTTGTATGCACCATTTACAATGCATGCCACCAATAAAGAAAGACAAATCAGAAAAATCTCAGAGAATTTTGGGAGACAGGGAGATTATGCTCGAATTTGTGATTGGATCTTTTTATGTGGAACTCTTTCTCCAATATGCACCATGTTGCATGATTCATGATTCCCTGGCTCTGCAGAAGGAGGTTAAATCTGCCTTTTGAAGCTGTAGCCTGTCCTGTAAAACGGATTACCATGTTATGTTATTGCTATCATGATAAACGAGAGCTGTCTATGCATGTATTTTATTGCTGCTTGGTTTAATACGTGTTGGTGCAGACTGCGGTGCTGAAAGTCATTATGAGGAACCATACAAATGAGGAACTGCCACTGCAGAAAACATTTGCATGTGTGGTCCAGGTTGAATTCTTAATAGAATACAGCTTCAATATAAATAACTTAGATTAAGCATCCTTTTAAAGCTATGAAACTAGGGGATTTATAATTTAACCTACAGAATTTGCATGATTATTAATGATATGACTGAAGCTCAGTAGAGCCTTCATTTGTATTCACTGTCTATTTCTTTTTGTATAACAAGAATACACGAGGCCGTGGGCTGAGCAGTAAAAAAAACAAACGAGGCTCTGTGGTGCTTTGTCTTACGTCAGATAGCATGACTTTTGTCAAAACGTGATTGAGTTATTGAGGATACAAGGTGGCGTTTTTGTAGATGTTATTCAGTCTCATGTGATTTGTCGATCCGTCCATTCTACAATGGATGTTATCAAACACAGCTCGGCTCTGTCTGTCTGTGGTACTGATCTGCAGATGCGGTTACTGTGGAGTTTTGCTAATGTCACCAGATTGGAAGATGCAGCCTCGACCAAGATCGCTGAAAAGGAGGAACTCCAGAACAAGGAAACAACAGAAGTCAGCTAAGAGATTGACAGTTCACGCTAGACTGGAATGATCCACTGGGCTAGAGTAGCCGACTGCACGTGTGGGACTTAAAAAATAGAGCAGGGATAATGTTGCCTACAACAACACATGGTCTATTCTGCTCCAAAACACATATCTCTTACAATAAACCATTTCGGTCTTCTCGGCTACATTTAGAAAGAGTAAAACACACGTGAATGGTTTTATAGAATTCATCTCGTTGTGGAGTTGGAGAGTCATGTCTGTTTGACCTAATTCTGTTCTTCTCTTTCCTCACCATCCGTCATTCTATGACACAATTCCAGGAGAGCTTGTGCACTTTCTAATCATCCTTGAGATGCCCGGGAGAATAATTGTTGGTATGGTTGAATGTTATTCCCTGCCTGTCTCTCTCTGCATGGTGAGCTGCTGATACTGATATTGCTGGACCTCTCTGACCTGCTTTCTCCATTATCTGGCCCCAGAGCTGATGCTATGCTGGTGGATATCCAAAGCCCTGCCTTGTAAGTGAGTTAAGTCATCTGCAAGATTGGTTTATTTTTTCCGGCTGACCAGTTTGAACCAGCATAGAACCGACTGCACTAGGCCCTGGTTAGTGCCTGGCCGAGCTGTCGGCTCTCAGTTCCTCATCCAAGCAGCCACGCTAAGCACAATAAAACCTCTCTGAGCTCACACTGTTTCCTGCGGGGCCAGTCGCAAGACAGCTCTGTTGTGGTCAATCCTTCTGTTTTTATTATTCGAGTATTGTTACGTATTACTATGTGTAAATCTCATTGGTGTTTTGTAGGATTTGCATTTGAATAAATGCACCCCACTGCAGGTTGTATAATATGAGGTACTGTCTGGTTGGATGACCTATTTACTATAATTATCACATTTTTGTGTGGAGAATGGTAATAAATGTGGGTCATAATCATTCGTTCTTTATAGAAACAATACAGACACTAACATTTGTCACACTTTCCGTTATGCTGTAGAACAGCTGTAGAATGTCTGACCTGTACCTTGACCTCCACTACACTAGCAACTTGACCTCCACTACACTAGGTTTGCTCCACTTTGATCATTGCCCGATTGTAAAGGGGATTTTCAGGTGGACAAGAAGAGCAGTCGCTGATAATATCAATAAAAAAATCTGGTTTATTGCAAGTTGCAACAGGGAGACACCTCCAGAACAGAAGCAGAGGAAATGTCTAACGAGCCTTCTCTGAGAAGACCGTTATATATTAAACACACAGTACCAAATGTTCTGTAAACACCAGCCTTGTAGGAAGTCACAACATCAGCTGCTACAGAATCACACACTGTCACAGATACATTATCAGTGTGTCCTTGAATCCAGTCTGGCGTCAAACTTTAACCATAACATTCAACACTGGCAGACATTTGATACTGGCAGTTAAACAGGTCAAAGGTCAAAGATTTTGTAGACTAACAAGTGAAAACGACTTAATTAAATATGGTGCGTAAACATAAATGGTTAACTCCTGGTTTCCTTCTCCCAAGGGGAATGCATCTGTCTGCGTCTTCCCGCACATACGTTCATGTTTAATACATATCAATCCATATCAACAGTAAATCACATACAGGAAAATAATTCATAATCATTTCCCATTACACCAATGAAAACCACACATTGGTTTTGTTTTGTAGCACCGGGCAACACTACTCTTTAGAGTTCAGAAGCGCTAGCTTTTCCATTGAAAGTGCTGATGTGGATATCCCAAGCTTTAGCCAGGGTTTCCGTCAAAGTCTGCCAGATAGTTACTGTAAATAAGTGCTGTAATGTTGTCCCTTAGCCAATCTGTTGGTTCTAGGGCCCTTGGCCCAATGCTCCCAGTCCAAATGTGTCCTTTGGCACACAGCATACTCTGCTGCTCTCAGTAGGTAAGGGCTACCACAGACACTAGCAGCTGATTAAAGGCATCTGCATTCTTCCCAGCCAAAACACTTAGTGTATTTGTTTTAAACTAGGAAAGTCAGTTAAGAACAAATTCTTATTTACAATGACGGCCTAGGAGCAGTGGGTTAACTGCCTTGTTTAGGGGCAGAACGACAGCTCAGGGATTTGATCTAGCAACCTTTCAGTTACTGGCCCAAAGCTCTAACCACTAGGCTACCTGCCACCCCATGTATGACCAGTAGTGGAAAAAGTACCCAAAAGTCATACTTGAGTAAAAGTAAAGATACCTTAATAGAAAATTACTCACGTAAAAGTGAAAGTCACCCAGTAAAATACTACTTGAGTAAAAGTCTAAAAGTATTTGGTTTTAAATATACTTAAGTATCAAAAGTAAATGTAATTGTTAAAATATACTTAAGTATTAAAAGTAAAAGTATTAATAATTTCAAATTTCATATATTAAGCAAACCAGACGGCCCAATGGTCTTGTTTTTTAAATTTACGGATAGCCAGGGGCACTCTCCAACACTCAGACATAATTTACAAACAAAGCAGAGATGACCAGGGATGTTCTCTTGATAAGTGTGTGAATTTGGAAATAAATTCTGTTCTGCTTAATCATTCAAAATGCAATGAGTACTTTTGGATGTCAGTGAAACTGTATGGAGTAAAAAGTACATTATTTTCTTTAGGAATGTAGTGATGTAAAAGTAAAAGTTGTCCAAAATATAAATAGTAAAGTACAGATACCATCAAAAACTACTTAAAGTATTTTTACTTAAGGACTTTACACCACTGAGGAGGGAGCTAGTCAAAGGCCCCAGCCGTGGGGAGAGGGAAATGGAGAGTATAAGGAGTTGGGAGGCTCTAGTCGTGAGGACAGGGGGAGGGAGCTCCAGGAGTGGAGAGTGTGGAGGCCCCAGCCATGGGGTGGAGAGAGGGGAGTCGGCAAGACTGAGCCCTGGGGAGGGAGCACCAGCCTCAAGTCTGCCTGCTCTGACCTTGTCCTCCAGCCAGGATGAACAATGAGCCTGTCCCTCCCAGAGCCTCTCCCGCTCTCCTCTGGAACTTTCCTGTCCTTCACCTGGCGCCAGTCCAAACGACTCCCCATGGGATTGTAGGCTCAATGTTAGGTCGGCAGGGCCAATAGGACAGATGCAAGATAAAATTGTTCTTGGGAGGACCTATGCTGTCAGTTTGATTGTTACTCAAGTAAATGTGTCCATTGCTATTGTAACTGGTGTTCCTGTGCGTGCCTAACAGTATAGCTTCCTTCCTCAAAGGTCCTTACTGGTACTCGATCTCAGATCCTCTGCCTTTTAAACACACGTGACCGCCCACTTGCCAACATCTTATCCAAAACCACTTACATAATAAGTGGGTAGAAAGAGATGCCATATCCCTCTGATATGGTTGGACAAAATGGCCAAAACCATTTGCCACTGTGACAGGAAGCCACATTCTAATGTACTAACCATTCTGACTAAGTTGTGAGTGGGACTGCATTACTATGGTGATTGGTGACACAGTCGACCGTGCTGATGTCATTCACCCTACCCTCCTACTCCCTCTCGCACCCCTCCCCCCTCCCACTCTCACCTCTCCCCCATTCACCTGATCTTGTTGTCACCTCAGCGTGGGGTAGTGTTGGAAATCCCTTCCCCCTCACCTTTCCTGTTCGTGTCCCTGCATTGCCATGGAGATGGTAAGTAAGGCACATGACCCACAGGTGATCTCAAAGACACAACAACAGTGTTCGTCACAGGTAACCTAACCTAACTTAGCAGGTGTAAAAGAAAAGCCTGAAACTAGATCCCCTACATACTGGTCTTGACGCGAAGAAAATACATGTTGGGGGAGGTTCTCGTCTGCACAGTTCAACCAATCCAGTAAATGTGGAGGACAAGTTAAGATGGAGTGTCGCCTTGTTAACATCCATAAGCAAAAGTCGCGTCACAGGCTCTCTTTCCATTTCCCCTGAAAACCGGAACATCTGTAATGATACTCATAGACAGCAACAATGTGTCCGTTTTTGTTCTGGTTTTAGTGGTTATTATGTTGTAACTGAAACTGTACGATATCAAGAGACATTAAGTTTGACTGATACTTGTTTATGTTCTTGTGTGTTCCATGCAAGACAAAGCAACTTTGTTTTTAACTTCTGACCCGATTTGGTACAGTCCTACAATATTCACACCTATAATTCGTGGTTGAGTGGTTATGTGGCAACCAGAGGAGTCTGGTGGGAGGAGCCTCCTCTGGAAGGGTCGTTGTAATGACTGGATTGGAATAAATGAAACGGAGTCCAACGTGGTTTCCATATGTTTGATGTGTTCCATTGATTCCATTCCAGCCATTACAATGAGCCCGTCCTCCTATAGCTTCTCCCACCAGCCTCCTCTGGTGGCAACTGTACAAAGTCAAGGGTCATGTTTATGTTTAGACTTCTGTGTAAGACAAAGGAATCGGCACATATATTTTCAGCCTCCTCACTGGATTACACTCTTATGTTCCTGATCTGTATAATTCATATAAATTCTTCCCTTTTTTCCCAAACAATTGAAAGAGGGATTGATAAAGAGAATTGAGGTGAAAGGTGACCCAAAGGAGAAGTAGAACATGCCTAGCAGAGTTCAGGTGGGTCTTCGCGCTTCAGCAAACAAAGGAAAGGAGGGTTGCTCAACAACATTAACACATTTCATGAGAATGGCTTACCAAGAAAAACTTCCAAAAGGACTAACTTGAGGTAAAAAGAAGTTGGAGCACTCGACAGAGTGTTGAGCTTGAGTAAGGAAGGTACAGAGTACAGTACACTACAGTAGGCAGTAGTATCTAGGATGCATCCTAAATGGCACCCTATTCCCTACATAGTGCACTACTTTAGACCAGGTGCTCTGGTCCAAAGTAGTGCACTATATAGGGTACAGGATGCCATTTGGGATGGTGCCCTAGTCTGGAATGTCACCTTGACCCCCCAGGACCATGCAGTGACCCTAATGAGGTACCTGATCATGTGTTTCCTTGATGTGTCTTTGGCGTTCAGACTCTGATTGGATAGTGATGTGAAGACAGATGCGCCATGGCACTAGTGGCCGTCTTAGTGCAACCAGCCGTGATCAGAGGTAGAGGCGAGCCGGCGGCGGCCGGTTTGAGCCGGTTCTGTGTGCCCAGGCTGTGTGTGGGAGCGATGCACAGTCATTTAATCTGCATGTTCAGGCCTGTCCCTGGGGGAGAGGAAGAGAAAGGGAGAAAGAGAGAAAGAGGAAACACAAGCTCTATAGCTCTGCCTGCTCTGTGCGTGCCAGTGCTGCCTCCAGAATCTCTGGCCAAAAGTTCACCGATCTCTCTTGCCTGCCTTCTGCGCCAGGCTCCCTGAGGGTTATAAAACTCATCCCAGAAAAACTGAAAAAGCTTATTTGTTTTTGTTTTTCCATTTTTGTCATCAAAAACACAAAAGCTTTTCTGGTAAACCCTACTCCACTGGATGATTTATTAAGCCGATTTCCCATAACTGTAGGTATTAGACTTGTATTGAAACTAAAACTGGATCGGCCCCCCCTTGAAGAGCTCCTCTTTATAATAGGCTTTAAAAGTCAGTCAAGCGTTGCTGTGTGTTTTTCAGTCACAGGCCAATGAGTGAACTGATGAATGCACCTGTGTTACCGTCAGGCGATCACGCACGCACGCAAGCACACGCACATGCACACACACACACACACACACACACACACACACACACACACACACACACACACACACACACACACACACACACACACACACACACACACACACACACACACACACACACACACACACACACACATAGTCTTGTACAGGTAACCTTGTGGACACACACAATTCAGTCCCATTCAAAATTATATTTTCCTGAACCCCTAAACCTAACCCTAACCTGCACTCTTACCCTAACCCTAACCTTAACCCAAAAACCTAACCTTAAACCTAAACCTAAACCTAACACTAGCTCCTAACCCTAACCTTAAATCTAACCCTAGCTCCTAACCCTAACCCTAAAGCTAATTCTAACCCTAACACTAACTGTAACCTTCATAGCAGCCACATACAAACAGCATGATCACTTTGCTCGTTAATAAATCCCTCTACAGTATGCGCCCTGTCTAAGCTGGGGGAGGGGGGTTCTACTAAGCTGTGTGGAATTGTTTTAAGAAGGTCATACTCAGGATAATTTAGCTTTTGATTTTGAATTTTAAAACACCTTACAGTATCAGATTTTTTGTTGTTGAGATAACATTTTTTATTTGACCCATAAAAACCCATTGAATAACAGAAAATCCCCCAAATAAATTGAAAGGAAGTTTGTTCGGGAGTGTCTATATCTATATCTGAGAGATATAAGAAAGATCATGATTTTTTTTGTTACATATTGGTAACCCCTTGTTTTTGGCACTAAATAGTCTCCATATATACTTCCATAAATCTTTTCAACGGGTACGGGGAGACCTTCATACGAGTCTTGTGAGGCCTGTGGGCGCCCTAGAGCAAAACAACCAATGTATTCGTGAGAGTCTCACCTTCCCACAGAGGGGTGGAAAGGTTAGTGTGTAGCCCAAACTGTTCGGACGCTACAGACAGAAGTTGGCAGATCGGCTGTACCAACTTCAGACCAATCCCAAGACATTTGTGGAGAACTGAGAACACCATCGTGTTAGTGAGAGTCTCATCTTTCCATAGAGGGTTCACAATAGTTTGTAGGCCAAACTTTTCGGACGCTACAATATATTTTGTGTGAAGATCGATTTTCGTCTCACAGTCTGACAAACACCGCTCTAGCTCTGTTACCTTCACCTCAGATTCGTAAATGAGACATCGGCGGATGCGGTGTTACAACAATATCTCTAACTTAAACTGACACTTTTTTCAGGTGAATTTTTTATTATGCTGATTGGTTTCCACGGGGCCGCAGAAATCGACGCTAGGTGTTCCTTCTCGCATCTACACGCTCTCCTCCTCTCACCTTTTCCCCAATGCTTGTGGACTTCAGTGCACAACACATCAGCTGTCTGTGACCAGGTGAAAAAACCTTTGCAAGCCAAACCATCGTAACCGCTTCACACAGCCTACATCGTTGTCATCATATTAGCTAACGCCATAGTCAACATAGCTACTAGAACTAACGCGTTAGTAAACCCGCTACAATCATGCAGCACAGTGTACAGTCAAGTAGTTTAGCAGTTACGCCGGCGGGCCTCGGTAGCAATAAATTAACAAAACCAAAAGCTTATCTTGGAAAAGCACCAGTGTTGGATAGCCATAGACAGCTAGCTAACATGGCAACCCTCTATGTTTGAGCAGGCTAAACTGACTAGCTGCATTCGCTAGCTAAGTAAGTGAAAGTGAAAAAAAGACAAGAAAATACAGCTAGCTCTCTCTCTTTTGCTTCTTCATTTTTTTAAGAAATACATTATTTCAAAACTGTTCAACTATTGTCTTTCTCTCTTTTTGAGTCAACAATTCACCACATTTTATGCACTGCAGTGCGAGCTAGCTGTAGTTTATGCAGTCAATACTAGATTAGTTCTCTGATCCTTTGATCGGGTGGACAACATGTCAGTTCATGCTGAAAGAGGTCTGATAAAGGCCTGACACACACACACACACACACACACACACACACACACACACACACACACACACACACACACACACACACACACACACACACACACACACACACACACACACACACACACCAGTAATGTTGGTTAAACTCTGATAATGTTTATATCCCTCGGTAGTGCAGTGCTTCGGTGTTCCAGTGCCCTGTTTCCGTGTTCCATCCCTCTGAGCCCCTTCCAGACTGCCAGTTAGAAGCAGGAATATGTCTGGTATGCCGGCCTGGCCTGGTTCATGCTATTGGAATTGATGTGTTACTGCCATGCTATGTTGTTGTCTTAGGTCTCTCTTTATGTAGTGTTGTGGTGTCTCTCTTGTCGTTATGTGTGTTTTGTCCTATATTAAAAAAATATATACTTTTTTAAAATCCCAGCATCCGTCCCCGCAGGATGCCTTTTGCCTTTTGGTAGGCCGTCATTGTAAATAAGTATTTGTTCATAACTGACTTTCCTAGTTAAATAAAGGTTAAATAAAAAATAAAAATAAAAAGATGCTGGCTTGCTACTGCCATTGGAGAGGTGCCATGTGTAAGATCTGTTATAATCACAGCCAGGGCCCATGGAAAGAGACTTCCCATTCACTCTCCCAAATTCCCTTCTCAGAATTACGTAATAAGGTGGCATTGGGTCATGGATATGGGATGATTTCTGCCTGCACCACAGATTCATGTAAGGCAGGGATCATCAACTAGATTCAGCCACTGGACGATTTCTTCTTGAGCGGATGGTCGGGGGGCCGGAACATAATTACTAATCATTTGTGTACGGCACATTTACTGCAAGAAGCCCAAACAGATATAATATCTGACTAAAACATAATAATTTCAAACCTTACTTACATTTGTATATGATCACGTGTCTCTCTATTATGCGTGGAAATACCTGGGAACAGATTTCCAAAATTAAAATCCTGGTGTTCTTACGTACAGTTTTTTATGTCCAATAATGAAAATGCAACCCTCCCCCAGTGAATACAGCAGAACTGTAATTGTCCCACCCTATATGATAAGAGGACTGTGTCAATCAGTACAGAACAACCTGATCTCACACACACCTGGCCCCAATTCCCAGTGATTAGTAATTGAATAAATGTGTCCTTGGTTTACCATTGTCCTGTCGATTATTGTTACAATGTCCGTTGGTGTATGTGAGTAACAGTGCTGTGTGTTTTGGCTTTCGTGCCATTGTGGATTGCGCAGATGATTACGGGTCTCGTCCCATGTGTTAATCATTGTGCGCTTGTGTTATTTATTCGAGGTACTCCTCGCTCTTTTGTTTTGGGTTTCTACCCTGTGTTTTGTATAGTGTTTGTTTGGTCTTCGTACCCGTGCCTTTACACGGCACGCCTTAATTTGGGTGTAATAAAAAAACATATTACGCATTCCTGCGCCTGTCTCCCGAATCATTCATACCAACGTGACAATAACTGTGCCCGTCTGAATGACAGTAGCCGAGTAAACAACACACAGCTTGACATACTTATTTGACCATTATTTAACAAAGTTATCTGAGTGACACGCAATAACCTGCACTAAATAGGTAATGGGGTGCCATTTGGGACGCAGAGGGATCCTAGACTGCTCACTCTGTCATAAAGCCTCACTAAGATAATACTGGATAGAAATGTCAACACCCACACCCTACATTATTAATATAAGACACGGCCACGTTAACTGGCTGGTTGACATCATATCCCAAACTACAATGCATGAAATCATCCACTCCAGACAGAGTTCCAAGAATATCCGACAATGGTGCAACTCGAACTCCAGCTGTGACAGAGTTAGGTAAGCCATGCACACACAGACAGGATGGAGAAGAACTAAAAGAAAATCAGTTTACCTCATTTAAACCACCAGAATGCCAGCTCATAACACTGGCCATAACGCCATATTATTGAATTTGACTGATATTAGTGATAGAGGAGATAGTGGTTATCAGTGGCACTATATACTGTCATATAGTGCATCTTAGATACCATCATAAAACAAGATGCAGACAAGACCAAGACATGGGTATAGGGGATAGAGTTAGCTACAGAAGGACATTGACCGTGTTGGTCTAGTACACATTTATGATTCAGACAGGAACAAACTGTTCTGCCAAGCAAGCGGAGACAGTTTATGTCTGGAAAAGGAGACTCCACAGACTGTCTCCACAGAGTTGACCCCAAGGGGAAGAATGATGACAAGACCTTTGACCCTCGCTAAATTTAGCGCCCTTTTGTTGTGATTAATACGGGGACACTTGTCTGCATCAGAGAACGGGGTAAATGGCCCGAACCCTCCTACTTCCGTTTCCCCGCTGGCTGCACCAAGAGTTCTCATTGTGCAGCGCTGGCTGTCTGTGAATGTGTCTCACAGTCTAAAATGTTCCTCACTCACCCGCACAGTCATGAAGAAGGTGCGACAGCGCCTCTTCGCCCTCAGGAGGTTGAAAAGGTTTGGCATGGGCCCTCAAATCCTCCCAGAAATATACATCTGCGCCATTGAGAGCATCTTGACTGGCTGCATCACTGCTTTATATGGCAACAGCAACGCCCTCGATCACATGGCGCTACAGAAGGTGGTGAGAACAAGCTCCCTGCCATCCAGGACCTCTATATCAGGCGGTGTGAAAGGAAGGCCTGGAAAATCGTTAAAGACTCCAGCCACCCAAGCCATATGCTGTTCTTTCTGCTTCCGCATGGCAAGCGTACCGGTGCATCAAGTCTGATACCAACAAGCTGCTGAACAACTTCTATCCCCAAGCCATAGCTAACAAAATGGCTACACGGACTATCTGAGTTTACCATACTGTATTTTGGCACTGTCTCTATGCACACTAACAGGACTCTACATGCTCGCACGCTCGCTCACACACACACACACACACACACACACACACACACACACACACACACACACACACACACACACACACACACACACACACACACACACACACACACACACACACACACACACACACACACACACACACACACACACACACACACACACTTCATTTGCTCACACACACATAACGTGCACACACAGTTATACTGATTTTATACACATGCACACACACTCACATGCAATCATCATGTACGCTGCTGCTACTCTGTTTATCGTATATCCCAATGCCTAGTCACCTTACCCCTATACATACATATCTACCTCTATCTATTTTGTTCTACCTCATGTTATTTTTAGTACTATATTCATATTGATTACTGCATTGTTGGGTTTAGAGCTCGCAAGAAAGGCATTTCACTGTACTTGTGCACATGACCGTGTCTCTGCTCTGAAGTACTTTTGGGTCATAAATATGCCATTTTGCTGACGCAAACTTTCCGGAAGCTGGCTAATATTCTGTGTCCTCAGTCATTACTCTCATGCCAGCTCGAGACAGGCATGTATCCTGTGGCGAGACAGTGTACAGACAGCCCTGGGGCCTCAGTACAGAAACAGAGTTTAAGTGAGGGGTTATGTATTGTACATTGTTTCACTCAGCACAGACAGACAATGACAAAATAACCAGCATTCCATACTTTGGCACAACTCTCTAAACAACTTCTCTAGAGACACATAGCAGAACAATTGCTGAGAGAGGTAACAGTCTCGAACCTTTGTTTCCATATAAGGGAGGGTATACATCAATGAGGGGAGTGAACTACATAACAAAGGGCAGTGGGAACTTTCCCTCAGTCCAGGCAGGGCATACATGCTAAGGAATGGGTGCAGCTTGAGGCTTCAAGCTCAATGAACATTCGCAGTGAGTATTTACAAGCTATATGCCCTGGACGTTTGCGTAGTATGTGGAGTTTATACATTCCAATGTTTTTAAGAGGAACGCCTTTCTCTGGCTCCGTCCCAAATGCCACCCTATTCCCTATATACTACACTACTTTTGACCAGGGCCAATTGGGAATAAGGTTCCAGTTGGGATGCACACGCTGTTATCATCAGCATGGAGCTGGTTCTCAGGATGCTCCCCTTCCTCCCAGTCAGACCTGCCAGTCCCCAAAAAAAAACGTCCCCCTGGTTTGGAAAACGTAGCGAAGGGGGTTTATAGTGCTACTAACTGGAATGTTTAAATGTAACCTGTTTTTATATTTTAGAACGTAAAGGCAGTAATAATACTGACAGTAACAGTAATAAGATCACGAGACTGAACTGTTGGGTGTCACCCTAGATAGCAAGCTATCATGGTCCAAACATATAGACTCAATGGTTACTAAAATGGGAAGAGGTCTGTCCTTGATAAGGCGTTGCTCGGCTTTCTTACTATCTCAGTCAATCAGAAAAGTCCAACAGGTCCTAGTTTTGTCGCTCCTGGACTACTGTCCAGTTGTGTGGTCAGTTGCAGCAAAGAAGGACAAAGGCAAATTGTAGTTGCTCCAAAACAGAGCAGCACGCATTGCACATAGATTTACATGGAGGGTGAATGTCAATGACATGCATGTCAATCTCTCCTGGCTCTAAGTTGGGGAGAGATTGACTGCATCACTTTTGGTCTTTGTGCGAGGTGTTGATGTACTGAAGGTACCGAACTGTCTGTTCAAGCAGTTGGCACACAGATTGGACACTCATCGGTATCACACAAGACATGCAACCAGAGGTCTCTACACAGTTCCTAGGTCCAGAACAAAGGCTGGGAAACACACAATATTAAATAGAGCCATGACTAAATTGAACTCTGCCACCCCAGGTAACTCAAACTAGCAATAAAACCATATAATTAAAAAAAGATTCACTAGCTGTGGGTCGCTCTGGAAGGGAGCGTCTGCTGAATGGCTAAATTGTAATGTAAATGCAGTGCTATGTATGTTTATTTATGTATATTTTGTATTTTATTTGTTGTGTTGTTTCCTGTTTGGACCCCAGGAAGAGTAAAATTCAGACATTTTCAAGTCTTGCCATAGATTTTCAAGCCGATTTAAGTCAAAACTGTAACTAGGCCACACAGGAACATTTAATGTCATCTTGGTAAGCAACTGTAGATTTGGCCTTGTGTTTTAGGTTACTGTCCTGCTGAAAGGTGAATTTGTCTTCTAGTATCTGTTGGAAAGCAGAGTGAAGCAGGTTTTCCTCTAGGATTTTGCCTGTGCTTAGCTCCATTCCATTTATTTTTATCCTAAACAACTCCCTAGTCCTTGCCGATAACAAGCATACCTTTAACATGATGCAGCCACCACCATGCTTGAAAATATGAAGAGATGTACTCAGTGATGTGTTATGTTGTATTTGCCCCAAATATAACACTGTGTATTCAGGACATAAAGTTAATTTATTTTCCAAATTTTTTGCAGTTTTACTTTAGTGCCTTATTGTAAACAGGATGCATGGTTTGGAATATTTTTATTTGTACATGCACCCTTCTTTTCACTGTTATTTAGGTTAGTATGGTGGAGAAACTACAATGTTGTTGATCCATCCTCAGTTTTCTTCTATCACAGCCATTCAACTCTGCGACTGTTGTAATAAAGTCACCATTGGCATCATGGTGAAATTCCTGAGCGGTTTCCTTCCTCTCCGGCAACTGAGTTAGGAAGGACACCTGTATCTTTGTAGTGACTGGGTGTATTGATATACCATTCAAAGTGTAATTAATAACTTCACCATGCTCAAAGGGATATTCAGCGCCTGCTTCTTTTTTTACAAGGCATTGGAAAACCTCCCTGGTCTTTGTGGTTGAATCTGTGTTTGAAATGTACTGCTCGACTGAGGCACCTTACAGAAAATTGTATGTGCAGGGTACAGAGAGGAGGTTGTCATTATCATCTTATTATGTGACTGGTTAAGCACATTTTTACTCCTGAACTTATTCAGGCTTGCCATAACAAAGGGGTTGAATACTTATTGACTCAAGACGTTTCAGCTTTTCATTTTTTATTAATTTGTAAAACTTTCTGAAACACAATTCCACTTTACCATTATGGGGTATTGTGTGTAGGCCAGTGACATTGTAAATCACAATTGAATCCATTTAAAATTCAGGCTGTAACAGAACAAAATTTGGAAAAAATCAAGGGGTGTGAATACTTTCTGAAGGCACTGTAAGTAGCTTACTGTTGCAGTCGGCGTAGAGAGTCAGTCGTTCCCTGGAACCAGTGATGTCACTTCTGTAACTGGGGCTTGACTGCATGAGCTTCCCTGCAATCCCTTTAAATAGCGCGGGCAGCGCTCACAGCTCTCACTCACAACAATCCCTCTCAGGCGAGTAGTGCTCTCTCTCCCTCTCCTACAACGCCAGTCAAAGGAGTTGCTGGACCAGTTTCGGAGACTGCACCGCAGCCGTTACAAGAGAGTCATCAAGATGACTAGCTACATTGTATCCTCCGACTCTCGCCGTGTCAGCCCATCGGTCCACGGGAACAAATTCGACACTGCCTACCGCAAGAAGGCCGTGCCCAACATATTCGAGAACGTCAACCAGGACGCGGTGATGAGGCTGTTCGAGAAAACCGGGGACAAGAAAGCGGAGGAGAGGGTGAGGAGCATCTTCTCCTTCACGCAGGACCCAGCGGAGACGGCCAAAGCTCTGATGGCGCTCAAGCAGCGAAAGAAGGACAAGTTCTTCCAGATCGTGGGCCTGGTTCGCAACATGCTGAAACTGCGTTGAACATTCTCTTTCGGCTCTGCTGAACGAGTTGAATTGAATTGCCCAAGAATGTCGCTGCAGCGGTTGGTCAGGTAATGCCGACCTGTCATGGAGAAGAAACGTCCTCGAATGGATTTAGCCTAAATTCAAGTCACTTGCTTCGAAGGCAACAAAGTGTGACTATTCCATGAAGATGCACTCCATGCGTAATGGTATGTTCGTTTGGATACGTCGTGCTGGATGGAGAAAGAAGGAGGGAATGGAATACCGAAGGTTGTTGTCCCGAACAAAGAAACATGGAGACATGATGCTCTCCCTGACTGACTATGCATTCTGTCGAATGCTTCACATTCAATGTGTACCTTATAGGTGCCTATTTGCTGGTACATTGTAATTATAAGAAGAGACTGCCGAAGAAACTGCCTGAAAATGTCTGTTCCGGTGAAAACATATGCCTTGTCTCTGTATCATTTCAACTTTGTGATACCTGCTATAAACACGGTTTATTAGTGGTCACAAATGTATTTGTAACACAAATGTTACAGCAACATAATGACATGCATTTATGAAATGTCCTTTTGCAATTTCTTTAATAAATTATTATTGAAATATAATGTCCATTCTCTTTGCTCTCATTTCAAATGACTCCACATCACATTACTTTGTTTGAAGCCTCTCTGATAGGCCTGCTTTCACCTTAGTTTGTAAATACACTGGGGGGGGGGGGGGGGGGGGACTTACACATGGCTTGATGTGATTAACCTTCATCGGGTTTCCCTCTGATGTGGCTTACTTCAGACCGGTGCAAACCAGTTCTGCTGGGGAGGTTTGCTGCAGTGCACAGCAGTGTTTGTCTAAGGTGTATCTCATCATCCCCGCTCTGCAGATAAGAGCTTGTTTGACTAGTATTACAGGGTTTAGGTCTGCTGTGTTAGAGGTTCTACAATACGCTGCATTTACCTGTCTTTCATCAGTGACAATATCACCTATTAAAACGTCTAATAACAGTTTACATCTTTTCACACACTTTTGGGGTCTTAATCAGTTCTGTCATTTTTATCAGGGTTTTGCTACGGGTTGGATTAGCTGGCGTCATAGGGATCAGTGAGAGTCTGCTAATCTCATTGCTTTGGTAGTCTCTCTGCCGGTTCAAACCAGTTCAAACCAGAGGCGAGGGATGATTTGTCTGACATCTGACTGTACCTGGCCGCCGCTTGCCACAGACACAGGAAACCCTGCCTCTAGCCTGAGGGCGGGGATTTCTCATGAAAATATCTACCTGTGCCAGACCCTACAGGCACGGTGACGCTAGGTCGTCGTAAAACACACCACACAAACTCTTTCTTTCTGTCTCTCTATCTCTTTTTCTCACCCACACACAAATGCACACACACACACATACGTATCGCAGAGGATCTGCGTTTAAATATAAAGGTAATTTCCGATTGAGCTAACATATGCAGCATTTACTGTAAATGCAGTCTCCGTAACCGTGGGAACATTGACTTGAATTGTCAATCGCACTATAAATCAGATCTTCAGCGCTACGGATTAAATAGAGCACTGACTAGATCATGTTCTTTGTGTCTGAGCGATCTGCTTTTAAAACCTGTGAAAATCAAACACAGCTCTTTGCTTCATAAACACACTAAAAAGTAACTGGCCATCTCGGTTTGAAAAAATGTGCCTGACATGATTGTTATAGGTTTATGTTCAAATTACTTAGAGTACATTTTTGGGGTTTTTACAAAACAGTTGCTCTGGTTCGGTTGCTCTGTGTATCATCTTGCAGAGAACATAATTTATTTCCCTATATTCCTTTTAAGGCTATCCATTTGTTTAGAAAAAGCAAACTACATATTTTAACCAATTTTCTTGGTTGTCTTGGTGGCTGGGTGATACTGTATGTTAAGTCTCAGGCTGTCCTCCTCTCCCGCCGTCTTCCTCCCTTTTATACAGCTCAGTGCTGCATCGCTTTGATGTCAACAGACACTCATGGCAGACAGCCGTCTAGCCTCTGTGTTGGTGCCATTGCCACGGTGACAGAGAGTGAGAGAGTGAGAGGGGAGCAGAGGCGGGAGAGGGGAGCAGAGGCGGGATTTTATGATCAGAAGGACTGTCCTCTGATTCCAGTGTGGACCGGTTCTAATCATGCTCTTTAGAAGAGGAACTAAGAGTGAGCTGGCTGTTAATATTAGTCAGCATTAGCTGGGAAGATCCTATCTATAACAGCCGCAAGTTACCCTCATGACTCATATTTTCTCTCTTGATAAAGGATTGAAAAAGCTGGTTTGTTCTGGTATTTGCTCTGGTAACTCTGTGAACCATGCATCCCATCTACTGAAAAATTAATTTGGTTTCAAGTGTTCCCCACAACAATGCAATTACATATTTACTGGCGTCTAATGAAAAGGAGGTTAATAAAACACAATTGAAAACAGACAGTGAATAACTATGTCACACTCGGCTCTAAAACTCAATCACCCCTTTTTCTCAATAGCCTAAATACTGACTCACTCGCTCATACCACTCAGTTCTTAGTCTCACACGTCTTGACTTTGATGGTTCTGACCTAAGCACTCAGTTGCTGTGGCCAACCTTTCTTCTTTCTCAGTCAATCTTATGTGTCAAAAGCAGCTGGCTGGCAGAGAGAGAGAGAGAGAGAGAGAGAGAGAGAGAGAGAGAGAGAGAGAGAGAGAGAGAGAGAGAGAGAGAGAGAGAGAGAGAGAGAGAGAGAGTGACCTCCTAAAGGTCAAATGGGACGAAAAAGTGGGCTCCATACAGGAAAGACAGGAATTTGCTAGAGGTAAAGACGAAGACAAACAGGAACTGACCAATAGTTTTCCTTTGTGTGTCTTACAGTCTGACTCATTCATTTTTCCCAAAGGGGGCCAGCCAGCCAAGCGCATCAGCAGTACTGACAACCTCATAAAGGGAACACAATAGAATCACACAGAAATGACTTGGTTCCAGTTCTGGAATCTCTGAGAGGGGATTCCTAGCATTTGGCACATTCTTGTGGTTGTTAATCACTGGCATTATGTCGTAGACAGCGACACACAACTAACTCTAGTCTGAGGGCCTTGTTGGATGAATCAGTGTATTGGTTGTGTTTGGTGCAATTTGTGTAGGATTGGTCCTGCAGGGCTGTAGATTGAGGCCAGTGTGTGTGTGTGTGTGTGTGTGTGTGTGTGTGTGTGTGTGTGTGTGTGTGTGTGTGTGTGTGTGTGTGTGTGTGTGTGTGTGTGTGTGTGTGTGTGTGTGTGTGTGTGTGTGTGTGTGTGTGTGTGTTTTTGTTGCGTCAGTCAGTTCCGTTTGAGCTGACCCTTGCTGGCCCGTCATGAGCCCAGAGGAGAACCATGGAGACACACTGATGCTTCTTTCACTTCCCAAACAAAACATTTGGTCCGTTTCTGCTGTGCATCACTCTACTGTCTCTTCCTGTTGCCATGGATTTATTACGGGTGTTGACTTGAAAAGTCCATTATCTGTCAGTGGGGACACATACAGTGCATTTGGAAAGTATTCAGACCCCCTTACTTTTTCCACATTTTTTTATGTTAAAAACTTATTTTAATATGGATTAAATTACACTTTTTCATCATCAATCTACACACAATACTCCATAATGACAAAGTGAAAACAGGTTTTTAGAAATGTATTAAAAATAAAAAACAGAAGTACCTTATTTATATAAGCATTCAGACCCTTTGGTATGAGACTCGAAATTGAGCTCAGGTGCATACAGTTTCCATTGATTGGAGTCCACCTGTAAATTCAATTGAATTTGACATGCATTGGAAAGGCACACACCTGTCTATATAAGGTTCCACGGTTGACAGTGCATGTCAGAGCAAAAACCAAGCCATGAGATCAAAGGAATTGTCGGGTAAAGCTCCGCGACAGGATTGTGTCTAGGCACAGATCTGGGGAAGGGTAGCAAAAAATGTCTGCAGCATTGAAGGTCCCCAAGAACACAGTGGCCTCCATCATTCTTAAATTAAATAAGTTTGGAACCACCAAGACTCTTCCTAGAGCTGGCCGCCCAGCCAAACTGCGCAATTGGGGGAGAAGGGCATTGGTCAGGGAGGTGATAAAGAACCTGATGGTCACTCTGACAGAGCTCCAGAGTTCCTCTGTGGAGATGGGAGAACCTTCCAGAAGGACAACCATCTCTGCAACACTCCACCAATCAAGCCTTTATGATAGAGTGGCAAGACAGAAGCCACTCCTCAGTAAAAGGCACAGCCCGCTTGGAGTTTGCCAAAAGGCATCTAAAGGACTCACAGACCATAAGAAATTCTCTGGTCTGATGAAACCAAGATTGAACTATTTGCCCTGACTACCAAGTGTCACGTCTGGAGGAAACCTGGCATCAGCATGGTGGTGACAGCATCATGCTGTGGGGATGTTTTTCAGCGGCAGGCACTCAGAGACTAGTCAGGATCGAGGGAAAGATGAACGGAGCAAAGTACAGAGAGATCCTTGATGAAAACCTGCTACCGAGAGCTCAGGACCTCAGACTGAATTGCATGTATTTTATTTATTTAACTTTTATTTTCATAACCAGGTTGTCCCATTCAGGTCAGCTTGTCAAGTGCTTGACTTGGACTTAAAAAGGTGCCGGTACTGTTTATATTTAGGTGCAGGTGCTCCACAATACGTTTGAGCTTATATTCTACTAGAGGAACAGGAGCACAAGCAGTAGACATTTGAGGTTCCAGTACTCAGCTAATGTTAGCTCCTGCCCAAATCAAGCACTGTGCTTGTCCCCATTAAAGGCTAGGCCTTTAAACCTAACACAATGGGTTGAATAACTATTTTCTCAACCCACAGATATTGGGTGTTGATATGAGCAGTAATCTTGTACACCTCAGCACTACATCAACGCCGCACAGGGCTTAGTGGGGGATCTCTCCATGCCGAGCAGTTCTTCTAACATTTCGTAACCATTTCTCTCCTCCCTTCCTCCCCTCCCTCTCTGACAGGACTTCCTGTTCTTTCGGGTGGGTGCGTTAAGTCCCTGGAGCTGGAGTTATGTTCGGGGCCGGGCTTGTAGACCTGGGATGGCTGTGTGTGTGTCTGTCTGTCTGTCCTGTCTGTCTGTCTATGTGTGTGTGTGTGTGTGTGTGTGTGTGTGGGGGGGGGGGGGGGGGGGGGGCTGTTCCAGAGAAGCCTTTTCCTGTGTGGCGCTGAGGTTCCTCCTGGGGCTGGCCAAGCAGACTGGCTGTCTCGCTCCAGTTCCACCATGCGGCCTTGCCATTGTTCTCTCCTTCACTCCCTCGTCCTGTCCCCTCCGCCCCTCACGCCAACCCCCCAGTGCCCTTTCCCCACCTTGCCCTGCCCCTGGCCCTGCAGGTGCAGCTGGACTATAGGCATGAGGAGGAAGCTAAGCCAAGACATAGACAATGGCAGATCCCAGCTTCTATTTATATATCACTTTTAGGTCCTCACTGATGAAGATTTTGTAACGATGGGTTATGAAAAGGTTCTTAGGTGAATGATAAGTATTTTCTGCCCCACTGCACTGTGGATGAAGAAGGCCAACAGTGTCAGGAATTTCCCAATGTCATTTTTCTTAGGTTGTGGCGTACACACTGTATATGGTACACTGTGATACTTCTGTCTTTCGATTGTCTTTGATCTTTGAAAAGCGAAACCCACCATGATTGACATGTTATAACATTCTTCCTGGAAAGTGAACATAAGCTACAGTAGCTTTGATGTAATGGCTGAATATTGGAGCCATTACGAGGGTCAATTGTTATCAGTGCTGGTCAGGTGCAATCTTCACCACAGATAACACATAACATCCATGCTATGAGAATATGGCGAGTACATTGGCAGACAGATCCCATAATTGACACTTCGTATAATGCAGGCGAAAGTGCTTAGCTGATAATGCCTACACAGAGACTGATAGAGTTATAGGCAAATGGGTGCTTGACCCAGGCGTTGTGGGGTTTTAAAACAAGTTTTCTTTATTTCTACACATTTTGTCATGGGGCGGAGAGAAATGTTTGCAGTTTTGAGAATGATATTTGAGTGAGAGTGACCAACAAAATCAATCGGTAATTCGACCATGGTTACTATAAGTTTAGATAGCTGGCTAGACTAACTTAACAATTCAAAAATGTTAGCTGGCATGTGTTAATTCAGTGATTGTCAGTGACTGACATAACAAGAGTAAAACTGCTGATGCACAGCCAAATGTAGAAATTGTACCTCGTGCAGAGGCGTCATGCCTGCTGGAGAAGATTTTGGGCCCAGTTATCCCTCTTGCTTCGCCTCTTCATGTCTGACCAGACTCAGCCTCTATCTCATTATTGTCTATGGGAGAGCACTCCCCTTAAAACTTCTTATGGTTGAGATCCCGTTAACGGGATCGACTTGACAACATCCAGTGAAAGTGCAGGGCGCCAAATTCAATCTCATAATTAAAATTACTCAAACATACAAGTATTTTACACCATTTTAAAAATAAACTTGTTGTAAATCCAGCCACAGTGTCCGATTTCAAAAAGGCTTTACGACGATAGCACACCAAACGATTATGTTAAGTCAGTACCTAGTCACAGAAAAACACAGCCATTTTTTCCAGCCAGAGAGGAGTCACAAAAAGCAGAAATAGAGATAAAATTAATCACTAACCTTTGATGATCTTCATCAGATGACACTCATAGGACTTCATGTTACACAATACATGTATGTTTTGTTCGATAAAGTTAATATTTATATCCAAAAATCTTAGTTTACATTGGCGTGTTATGTTCAGTAATGTTTTGCCTCCAAAACATCCGGTGATTTTGCAGAGAGCCACATAAATTTACAGAAATACTCATAATAAACATTGATAAAAGATACAAGTATTAAACATGGAACTTTAGATAAACTTCTCCTTAATGCAACTGCTCTGTCAGATTTCAAAAAAGCTTTACGGAAAAAGCACACCATGCTATAATCTGAGTACAGCGCTCAGAGCCCAAACAAGCCATGAAGATATCCGCATGAGTCAACAGAAGTCAGAAATAGTACTATAAATATTCACTTACCTTTGATGATCTTCATCAGAATGCACTCCCAGGAATCCCAGTTCCACAATAAATGTTTGTTTTATTCGATAAAGTCCATCATTTATGTCCAAATACCTCCTTTTTGTTCGCGTGTTTAGTTCCAAAATCCAAATTGATGACGCGCAGGTCAGACGAAAAGTCAAAAAATTCCATTTACAGTTCGTAGAAACATGTTAAACGATGTATAGAATCAATCTTTAGGATGTTTTTAACATAAATCTTCAATAATGTTTCAACCGGAGAATTCTTTGTCTTCAGAAATGCGATGGAACGCAGGTCGCTCTCACGGGAGCGCGCATGACCAGCTCATGCCAGACACCTGACTCAAAGAGCTATCCTTCCCTCATTCTTCAAAGTAGAAGCATCAAACAAGATTCTAAAGACTGTTGACATCTAGTGGAAGCCTTAGGAAGTGTAATATGACCCCAAAGACACTGTATATTGGATTGGCAAACCTACAAACCTCAGATTTCCCACTTCGTGGTTGGATTTTGCTCAGGTTTTTGCCTGCCATATGAGTTCTGCTATACTCACAGACATCACTCAAACAGTTTTAGAAACTCCAGAGTGTTTTCTATCCAAAGCTACTAATAATATGCATATCTTAGCTTCTGGGACTGAGTAGCAGGCTGTTTACTCTGGGCACCCTATTCATCCAAGCTACTCAATACTGCCCCCAGCCATAAGAAGTTAAGTAGACCGGAACTTCACTGGTAAATGGCCTGAGTTGACTATCTTCACAGAGTAAAAGTATACTATCCACCATCTTTGTAGTAGACTAGAATGAGACCTACCTCATTTGATTTGATTTTAACTGTCGGTGAACGTGATGGGCAGGACTCGTTTGTATGTTTGTAAATTAATTTGATCAAGCTTGGGGGAGGGGCGGGGTTGGCTGCTCTACAAACGGCTATATCAGTCCGCTAATACAGGATTTGTAAAGGCCCAGTCCATTACTTTTGTGAGAATAAAAAAAAATATATATATTTTTTTTTTCAGGGGTTGCTGCAGCACCCTCAGCACTCCGACTTCCTGTGGCTATGTACACAATTATACACAATTGACAAAATTGCTTTCATTCTTGGGTTATAATACCATATACCAGTGTGGCAGTATTACTAAACTCCTAAGGCATTACAGTTCTTAAAAATATATGTGGATCATTAATAAAATTGCAATCGAACAGGTTAATCTGTACAAATAATAGTACGCAGGTATAAACACCATGGGACCACACAGCCGTCATACCGCTCAGGAAGGAGACGCGTTCTGTCTCCTAGAGATGAACTTACTTTGGTGCGAAAAGTGCAAATCAATCCCAGAACAACAGCAAAGGACCTTGTGAAGATGTTGGAGGAAACAGTTACAAAAGTATCTATAGCCACAGTAAAATGAGTCCTATATCGACATAACATGAAAGGCCGCTCAGCAAGAAAGAAGCCACCGCTCAAAAACCGGCAATAATAAGCCAGACTACGGTTTGCAACTGCACATGGGGACAAAGATCATACTTTTTGGAAAAATGTCCTCTGGTCTGGTCTGCTTGCAAGCCGAAGAACACCATCCCAACCGTGAAGCACGGGGGTGGCAGCATCATGTTGTGGGGGTGCATTGCTGCAGGAGGGATTGGTGCACTTCATAAACTAGATGTCATCATGAGGTAGGAAAATTATGTGTATATATTGAAGCAGCATCTCAAGACATCAGTCAGGAAGTTAAAGCTTGGTTGCAAATGGGTCTTCCAAATGAACAATGACCCCAACCATACTTCCAAAGTTGTGGCAAAATGGCTTAACTTCAGGCTAGGGTCTTTTTTTCTCAATTTCCGCCTGACTCACGTGCCCAAAGTAAACTGCCTGTTGCTCAGGCCCTGAAGCCAGGATATGCATATAATTGGGATCGTTGGAAAGAAAACACTTTGAAGTTTGTACAAATGTTAAAATAATGCAGAAGACTATAACACAATAGATATGGTAGGAGAAAATCCAAAAGAAAAACCAACCGGAATTTTCTTTGTTTTGAGAGCCCTTGCTCTTACAATGGAAAGTATGGGGAAATAATTCAATCTAGCTCCCTGTATGCAATTCCTATGGCTTCCACTGGGTGTCAGCACTCAATGTTCAAGGTTTCAGTCTTGTTTCTTCCAAAACGAGTAAGAATAATGAGTTTTACTACAGTGACACAGTCTAGGAAATTCGTGTATGCGTGTGCGACGAAGAGGAGACGCACCTGCTAATATGGTTTTCCTATTGAACATACTTCTTTGCATATGAAATATTATAGTTTGATTACATTTTAGGGTATCTGAGGAGTCAATAGAAACGTAGTTTGACTTGTTTTAACAAAGTTTAGCAGTAGATTTTTGTATTCCTTTCTCTGCATGTTGAACGAGTGGATTACTCAAATCGATGGCGCCAACTAAACAGACTTTTTGGGATATAAAGATGTTTTTTATCGAACAAAATGACACTACATGTTATAGCTGGGACCCTTTGGATGACAAATCAGAGGAAGATTTTCAAAAAGGAAGTGAATATTGAATCGCTATTTGTGAATTTATGAAACCTGTGCTGGTGGAAAAATAAAGCCCTGACCTCAAACCTATAGAATAATTGTGGGCAGAACTGAAAAAGCGTGTGCGAGCAAGGCCTACAAACCTGAGTCTGTTACACCAGCTCTGTCAGGAGGAATGGGCCAAAATTCACCCAACTTATTGTGGGAAACTTGTGAAAGGCTACCCGAAACATTTGACACAAGGTAAACAATTTAAAGGCAATGCTACCAAATACTAATTGAGTGTACAGTCGTGGCCAAACGTTTTGAGAATGACACAAGTATTAATTTCCACAAAGTTTGCTGCTTCAGTGTCTTTAGATATTTTTGTGAGATGTTACTATGGAACACTGAAGTATAATTACAAGCATTTCATAAGTGTCAAAGGAATTTATTGACAATTACATGAAGTTGATGCAAAGAGTCAATATTTGCAGTGTTGACCCTTCTTTTTCAAGACCTCTGCAATCCGCCCTGGCATGCTGTCAATTAACTTCTGGGACACATCCTCACTGATGGCAGCCCATTCTTGCATAATCAATACTTGGAGTTTGTCAGAATTTGTGGGTTTTTGTTTGTCTACCCGCCTCTTGAGGATTGATCACACGTTCTCAATGGGATTAAGGTCTGGGGAGTTTCCTGGCCATGGACCCAAAATATCGATGTTTTGTTCCCCGAGCCACTTAGTTATCAATTTTGCCTTATGGCAAGGTTCTCCATCATGCTGGAAAAGGCATTGTTTGTCACCAAACTGTTCCAAGATGGTTGGGAGAAGTTGCTCTCGGAGGATGTGTTGGTACCATTCTTTATTCATGGCTTTGTTCTTAGGCAAAATTTTGAGCCCACTCCCTTGGCTGAGAAGCAACCCCACACATCAATGGTCTCAGGATGCTTTACTGTTGGCATGACACAGGACTGATGGTAGAGCTCACCTTAGCTTCTCCGGACAAGCTTTTTTCCGGATGCCCCAAACAATCGGAAAGGGGATTCATCAGAGAAAATGACTTTACCCCAGTCATCAGCAGTCCAATCCCTGCACCTTTTGCAGAATATCAGTCTGTCCCTGATGTTTTTCCTGGAGAGAAGTGGCTTCTTTGCTGCCCTTCTTGACACCAGGCCATCCTCCAAAAGTCTTTGCCTCACTGTGCATGCAGATGCACTCACACCTGCCTGCTTCCATTCCTGAGCAAGCTCTGTACTGGTGGTGCCCCGATCCCGCAGCTGAATCAACTTTAGGAGACGGTCCTGGTGCTTGCTGGACTTTCTTGGGCACCCTGAATCCTTCTTCACAAAAATTGAACCTCTCTCTTTGAAGTTCTTGATGATCTGATAAATGGTTGATTTAGATGCAATCTTACTGGCAGCAATATCATTGACTGTGAAGCTATTTCTGTGCAAAGCAATGATGACGGCATGTGTTTCCTTGCAGGTAGCCATGGTCAACAGAGGAAGAACAATGGTTCCAAGCACCACCCTCCTTTTGAAGCTTCCAGTCTGTTATTCGAACTCAATCAGCATGACAGAGTGATCTCCAGCCTTGTCCTCGTCAACACTCACACATGTGTTAACGAGAGAATCACTGACTTGATGTCAGCTGGTCCTTTTGTGGCAGGGATGAAATGCAGTGGAAATGTTTTTGGGGGTTTCAGTTCATTTTCATGGCAAAGAGGGACTTTGCAATTAATTGCAATTCATCTGATCACTCTTCATAACATTCTGGAGTATATGCAAATTGCCATCATACAAACTGAGGCAGCAGACTTTGTGAAAATTAATATTTGTGTCATTCTCAAAACTTTTGGCCACGACTGTATGTAAAACTTCTGACCCACTGGGAATGTGATGAAAGAAATTAAAGCTGAAATAATAATTCTCTAGTGTTCTGACATTTCACATTCTTAAAATAAAGTGGTGATCCTAACTGACCTAAGACAGGGAAGTTTTACTAGGATTAAATGTCAGGAATTGTGAAAAACTGAGTTTAAATGTATTTGGCTAAGGTGTATGTAAACCTCCGACTTCAACTGTATGTCAAACAATTCGGTATAATGATTATGGCAAAATTCTCTGACCACCTCCCTACAACAACACCTACTTTGTGCCCCCCTCAGATTGTTGGGGTGCATGACGCCCCTGACCTTGTGTATTCTACTATTTTAACTCTCAACACTAAGTTGAGACCCTGACTGAGTTCGACCAAAAAATATGAATCGCATGCCTACAAAAGGGGGAACTGGCGGACAGTTGTCCATCCCTGGCCTAGATTCAATCAGATCAAGCGTTAAGGCGGCGATAGCCAACATCTGCACAGCTGATGTTTTGGCAGTGTCAGAGGTGTAACTGCACTGTCAAATCAGTGAGCAGATTCTCTTGTGATCATTGTCACAAAGCCACACCCATCCCACTCGCATTAGAAGTTCGGAACGAGAAAGTATAGGCTATATAGAAATAATGACGCTTAATTTGAAAATCATTGAACAAAATATTGACGATTTCTATCATTTTAATTGGGGTGTAGATTACACTTCTCACATTCCAGTGTTCGCGCTTGTAAACAAGGCTGAATGGGATTTCTCTTAATGTGACTCCATACAGCAAATGGCAATGTCCGCTTTAGGTATAATGCCCGGGAGCCGCTTGTGGATTTGGCAGCTCTAACGCAGTTCCACTTCCGACACTTCCAAAACAACCACCATGTGGGTGTCGGCTAGCATGAATCGGATAGAATCTAGCCCAATGGCTCTCTCCCTGTGCAGACTCGCCTCACATCCATCAGTTCAGACAGGAACTTGATAAGGGAAAGGGGAACTGATAAGCCTCTATTGCTTCGCGGCTTGATCCGTTTCAGGCCTGGCTAACGTTAGCCTCTCTCTTGTCTCTCGTATAGTCAGATCTTTAAGGCCTGTAAATGACTGCTTCCTAATCTGTTGTGCGGACATGAAGGGTCGTTCGTTTGTATGTTTAGTTTACTATTCATTGCATACATGGAAAGGTATTTTAGTGGAAAACAAAGTTCCTTGTGTCTATAGGATTGATTTGCGGTCTATAATGCAGCCACGTATCCAGGACACACTATCTGGGCCTCCATATTGATCATCACATGATGTCTCTGACTGAACAATAAACAACTCAAGTATTTACTGAACTCTTTGTACTATAGGATCTTTCTATTCAGGGAAGGAACTTCCTCTTCTGTATATCCTCAGTCTACATGAAGTGAACCAGTAATGCAGGAAACAGCGAAAGAAACAGTCTCTCTCTTTCCCTGTCAGTCCTTTTCCTATCGTGCACTACTTTCGATCAGAGTCTAGGGTGCCGTTTGGGGCACACCCATCGGGTAACGTACAGTACTGTGAGGAAAGGGGTTAGTGCTCAGTACGCTGGGTCAATGCAACTCAACTCAATGCAGCCCCCCACTCGTCAATATAACACGAACACTAAACTAACACCTGAACTCCAGCCAAGGGGGACAAAAGGGTAGAGTCAGTGTAAAAGCTCCATATGTCTACATGCTGTGTGCAAACCAGGGCAACTTTAAATCCATAAATGAGAGCAAAGATGTCACTGGCGATTTGAGTTCTTCTGTCTCACTGCTCTTTGTTTCCCCACTCCTATACTGTTTCAGCGGCTCCTGCTGTGTTGCGATGAAAAAGTACATGTTGGTTTCTGCACATTTATTGAAGAAACAATGGATTCACCTCAGTACTTTTCTCCCAATGACGCCATGTCAATACTAGAGTAGAGTTCATCATCACATCAACATTGGTTGTGTGACAAGGCAACGTTTTGAAAGAGTTCAAAATAACAGACACTTTGGAAATGATGATATTTGGATAAGCTTTTGAGAGGATGGCTAAAATAACAAACCCCAGAATAACCTCTGGGTCTGACAGACAATAACATCAGAGAGCTTCTTAGAAAAGGACCAGCAGATGTCTAAATAACATCTAAGACACAGACACCCAGAGCTGAGTAGACAGTAACTACACATCTGGCTGTGCAGAGAGAGAACATACACCGTATCACACTGTATCTGGCCCAAGTAGTAGCAGCAGTCGGTAAACCCGAACCAGAGCTGCTTGAGCTTGGTTACCGCAGCCAAAGAACCAGTTTGAAACCTGTTCAGATTAACACAGCAAGTCAAGTCAGAGTGAGTTGGAGAGGGCGCTGTGTCAGAGAGTACGCCAGCTAGACAGGCCACCTTATTACGGGCGGAAGCCTAACACTTAAAGCCCATAAGCAGCTCATCTGTCAGCCTGCCAGGATGGATGACCGTGCCGTACCCATGCCTGACCAAAACACAGATGACTCACTGCAGCAGGTGAAATCGTGGTACAGTGACACAATTACCATCTAGCTAAGCACCTTCAAAATATCAACTGACTTAAAATGGAAAGTATTTAATCAGGATCGTTACGAAATGATTATAGTATATTATAAGTGGGTCATACATGCTTAGGAGGTCTTACAATGCATTATACACTGAGTGTACAAAACATTAAGGACACCTACTCTTTCCATGACTTAGACTGACCAGGTGAAAGCTTTGATCCCTTATTGACGTCACTTGTTGAATCCACTTCAGTCAGTGTAGGAGGATTTTTAAGTCTTGAGACATGGATTGTGTATGTGTGCCATTCAGAAGGTGAATGGGCGAGACAAAATATTTAAGTGCCTTTGAACGGGGTGTAGTAGTAGGTGCAGACGCACCGGTTTGAGTCAAGAACTTCAAAGCTGCTGGGATTTTCTCACTCAACAGTTTCCTATGTGTATCAAGAATGGTCCACCACCCAATTGACATCCAGCCAATTTGACACAACTGTGGGAAGCATTGGAGTCAACATGGGCCATCATCCCTGTGGAACGCTTTCCACACCTTGTAGAGTCCATGCTCCGATGAATTGAGGCTGTTCTGAAATGAAAAGGGGGGTGGTGCAACTCAATATTAAGAAGGTGTTCCTAATGTTGGTTTTACTCAGTGCATATTCCATTTTAATAAAACATTTACATTTTATAACATTTAAATATTATAAAGACATTAAGAACATTAATGCATTAAGAAAAGCGTAACCTCGTATTTCATTTCAAGCTCTGGCTCGTTTTCTACGCAGAGCCGTATCGTATCGTATTTTTGTCCTACATGTGCTTAGGGAAGCTGTTCTGTCACACTCTGGTGAGCAGATCCAATTCAGTGTCTCTCGTAACAATGCCAAAAGCACCTTGTGACCGAGTCAGTCTCAGATCAATCCTTGCAAATTCCTATCAGCTTTTTCTCCAAATACCAAGGATAAAATGGATACAGGTGTGACTGAAAGTTAATGCGGGCACGATTCATCTTTCAAATGACTCTTAAATGGGGTAAATAAAAACAACAACAGGTAACAGGAGCATGGATGGAAACGCTAAGCTGCTTATTGCTCACAGTGAGGAGTCAGGTGGTTTCCCGAGTCAGGCAGGCAGGGGGTTATTTTACAACACTGGTCTGGCTGGGTATAAACTTCACCACTTATTGCCAATCAGTCGAGGGAGTGAGCAGTCCAAAGACCTCTCTGCATACACACACTATGGAAGAGCAGTCTGGGTAGAAAGCAACACAGATCGAGCTGCTGTGTACTACATGTATTGTTGTTGTGTAAACACACAGAGGTTGTTGTCAACTAGGGGAATGACCCAGAACCCTCCAGCAGGCTAAATCAGACCTGCTTATCTTGTTTTATTTGTCAAAGTCAAGCTCTCTCACCAGACAGGGGCACACTGTCTCCAAGTAGTAGCATCTCTCCTCCCACCCAACGGCTCCTCACAAACCCACAACCAGTAGTGTTCATGTGTCATTTGACTACAGAGTCTAATTGCCTTAATTTGTTTGTGTGTATTTGTGTGTGTGTGTGTGTGTGTTTGCAGCAGAGAAAAATATGGCTGAAGAGAGAGAGAGAGAGAGAGAGAGAGAGAGAGAGAGAGAGAGAGAGAGAGAGAGAGAGAGAGAGAGAGAGAGAGAGAGAGAGAGAGAGAGAGAGAGAGAGAGAGAGAGAGAGAGAGAGAGAGAGAGAGAGAGAGAGAGAGAGAGGCCTAAGGCAGTGTGATTCTGCAGTGTATTTGTGACATTTGCTTTGTCTTGTTGTTGACGCACCAGAGCTTTGTTCCATGCCCACACATTCTACCAACGTCTCTTACAGTACATCCTAGAGCCTGCCACACTATCGAACACGGGCTGGAAAATGGACTGGAAAACAAAGAAATGTCTATTGACTCTTTGATAACATCAGTCACAGTTTTTGCATCCCAAATGGCACCCTATGTAGTGCACTACTTTTGACCAGGGCCCATAGGGCTTTGCTCAAAAGTAGTGCACTATATAGGGCCCTTTGGAACGGAGCCAGTCTGCTTGTGCTCTGCTGAGTGTGTGTTTACTCACTTCACCTGATTGTATTTGTTCAAGTTTTTATAGCAGTGCACTGGACTGGGAAATCACAACCAAAACTTTATATGTCAAGAGCTCCATCTACTGACCAAATTATGCATTTCCCCTACACATTTTATATATATATATATATTTTACATTTGAGTCATTTAGCAGACAATCTTATCCATAGTTAAGTGTCTTTCTCAAGGGCACATTGACAGATTTTTCACCCAGAGCTTGGGGACTCGAGCCAAAGACCTTTCGGTTACTGGACCACTCGCTCTTAACCACTAGGCTACCTTCCCTACACTGTAGAGCAATATAGAACACACACAACACACAACACACAACACACAACACACACACACACACACACACACACACACACACACACACACACACACACACACACACACACACACACACACACACACCATCTATAGTCTAATATGCTGTCAGTGCACTTTTGGAGAACGTAGCGCTATCTGTGTATTAGCGTATCTTGCTTTGCTACCGTTTTAAAATGAAAAACATCCTCTACTGGTGATAGACTAGGGGACAAACAAACCCTTTGTATGGAATTGTAGTTTAAATGAACAAACAAGTAAACAAACGAGTAGTTGGCTGGATTTAATGAGTCCACCCGGCCGGAACAGATTGTGCTCCTGCCAGTTCAGGTCACCAGGACACGCTACAATGAACTCTGAACCCCGGGCACTCCTTCCCTCCCAGTGTGTGTGTCCTGTATGACATCTTTATCCTCTACCTCTACCTCCAGTACCTCTACCTATCTTCTCTAACTTTTTTCTTTAACGTATTCATATATATAGGCTATATAGTACATATTCATATACCTCTGAGTCTGTTCTTTTCATTCATGCAGGTTTTTGCCATATGTTCCTGATTAGTTAATGTATCCCATCAACCAGTGCACGACAGCAGCTCCAGATGATAACAATGTCCACATTCTTCAGCATGCAGTCCTTATCTTCATAATTTCCCCGGAAAAGAGCAGCTACTGCGTCCCAAATGGCACCCTATTCCCTGTATAGCGCACTACTCTAGTCAAAAGTAGTGGGAATATAGGGCCGTTTGGGAAACAACCTTGGTGTTTTTGTGTAATTGTTGCAGGGCTAAAGGTCAAAGCATCATTCATCTACAGAGCATTTATAAAAGGATGCACAGTTATTGTATGTTCAGTTACTGTGTGTTACAGATGACTTCCGATGTAAATCTCTAGTGATTTTTGACCCGATTTTGATGAACTATTAATAATTGACATACTAAACAGATGAAAGGGCAATGTCTAATGGAAGTTGAAATCCATGGGATGTATATCACTACCATTGATAGTAAATAAAAGTCAAATAAAAAATAAAATAAATAAAAAACTATTGATTGTGCTACATTCCCTCCCACGTACTGTTTTCTCCATTTGCAACTTATTTTTCTTTGCACCATTCCTCCATCTTGTGGTCAAACTGCACACTGCATCTTTAGTTGCAATGTACAGGAATTGGAATAGCAGGCATGTGCAGTACAGAAGTAGCATACATATTAACACCATTTGATCATATATTATTATGAAATAAGAATGGAAGTTTATTCATTGAAAAACAAAACAAAAGTCTGCATCCAGACGATAATATCCCATCACTTGTTCTGAGCACATACTTCAGGCTTTGGGCAAGACAATAAACAAAGTTCCCAGAAGAGCTGGGAATGACATTTCCTCTATTTCTGATTGGCTGTTTCTGACACGCTGCACATACTTTACACTTCAGTCAAGATGTTGTGGTGCTGTTTTCAATGGTCACTGTTACAAGGTCATTGTGGTTAGAACTTGACAATGACATACCTAGCATACGGAAGCAAGGTATCCAAGAAAGAGCATGAAAACTTCCACGTGCGACTCACCCTTTTAATACACAGGAGAGGATATAGGAACAACCATGCCTTCTTCTTCGTTTTCTTCAACCTATCAAAAGGGGGGAGGGGGAGTCACGATTACTTAACAAACATGTATTGTCCACTACATCCATTATTTGATCCCAAGAGGTGACTTGAACTTCAGATCATGTTTAGCACAACTGGCTTAATAGACAATGACAATATGTTGACATTTGGAAAAAAATGAAATACACATGAAATAGTGAAAGGTCACAGAGTAGACAGAGAAAAAAGGGTACTAGAGCATCAGGTCTCGGGCCAACAGGCTCAGAGACAGCTTCTGTCTCCAAGCAGACTGTTGAATAGCTAACCAATGGCTGCTATCCCCTCATCTGCACTGATCAAATCTGCACGGACTCTATGCACACTCTCAGGTCTCGATCCACGCACTCCCACACAAACACTTACACTGTCACACACAACGCACACACACACTCGCGCATGCTGACGCCACACACACACACACACCTACACACACACTATCACACATGTACACACACTTTCACCATATATGCTGCTGCTATAGGGCTACGGCATGGACTGGGGCTGGGACAATGTTTAGGTCATTGTACTGCTTCCTGTACCCTAGGGCACGGTGCATTCAAGGCCCCAGCTAAAGGCCAGCTGTTCACAATGTTTACTGAACACACACAACTGCGGGCAAGTGCCCTCTTTAAAAAGGGAAGGTACCTTTATAGAAGAGCTGAGCAACAGAGGGCCTAGGGAGGGTGTCTCTCTGGTTGAAAGTAGTGCACTATATTAGGGGATAGGATACCATTTCGGAAGTGGACAATGTTCACCAGTGGTTTTACAGTGTTGGCCCACTGCCTGAGGCTAGCTATCGTAATGCTATAGAGGACAGATATTGAAGTCTTATTTATTGTTGGTAATTTAATGACAGTATTTGGACTGTTCTTTATTTATCTTTATCTCCCTGTTGTCCTCTCCGAGTACTTCTCTCTCTGAAACAACACGGCCTCTTTGCTGAGCAGGCGGAATTGTGGGGTTTTCCAAGACATGAAATGATTATCAAGACGACCAGAAATATAGTCATTTAATTTGACATGGCTATTTTCCCTTAATTGCTGTTTTGCTGCCAGAGGCTGCGCCTGCCTAGTGGTGGAGACCAATCACTATGGGAGAGCTGAGCTTGTGCATCCCAAATGGCACCCTGTTCCCTACATAATGCACTACCTGGTCAAAACTAGTGCACTATATAGGGAATAGGGTGCCAATTGTGACGCGACCTGTGTCTCCAGCAGTCTCCAGCAAAGCCATCTGTATGGAGATGAGGCATAGTGACTGTCAGATCTCAGATGTGAACACAGATATTCACTCAGAGGAAATGGATATAATTATGCTGTCTGTATAGTGGACGCTTGATCCACATTTTTAAGATTCGGGGGAATTGTTAAGAGGGGTGAAAAGTGTTTTCCTCTGCGTGAGTGAGTGCTCAGCTGAAACAATGGCTGTTGTAAGAAACACCCATTTTAAGAGACATCTTGATTATCATTGTCTTCTCTGTGGAGGTAGAAACAGGATTAAAGTGCCTTAAACTCTCGGAGTGGTCTACAATGTGTTTTTTTAAATCTGTAATATGTATTGACAGTTGTTGTAACATTGTCGCGTGACACTACACATTGTTCTAACTTAGAATAGAATAGAATAGAATATAACTAACAGGAGATGGGGTAATGTTAACACATTATTGATTTTTTTCTCAGTAGTAGAAGAACAGTTAGTTTAGATGTCATGCAGTGAGGGATGATCATTTCAAGTCAAGACATCCACCCTGTATCTCAGTAACATTAAAACAAATCTCAAATTTGTCCTCTAGTCTGACCTCATTTCACATTTGACTCAGAAAAGATTGCCCGCATGCGCCTCCCCCTGCAGTGCTTCTGTCTAAGTCCATTATGCTGAGCCGCTCATGGAGCCATCAGCCACAGGAAGCAAAAACTCACAAACGCCTACAGGCTCAGGTCATCCTGCAAGGGCACTATGCACTCAACCGCTTATGCTTGTTCTCATGCTACTACCCTCAATCACACCAGGCTTTTAGCTTCACTAACACACGCAATGGGATAAAATAACAACACACACCCACTCAGCCGAGCCAACAATATTGTCATGGAATGTGCACTGTATGCAACCAGATAATACACATCTAAAGCCCGGTCCTATTGTGCCATATAGAGGCCATGAGAAGACTGCTGCATGACACTCGTCATTAACATACGTGTACATTCCCACTGGGCAAAAACTGGTTGAATCAATGTCGGTTCAACGTCATTTCAACCAAAAATGCAACGTGATGATGTTGAGTCAACGTGAAAAACTGATTGCATTTGCAAAAAGTCATCAACGTAAGGGAATTTTGTATTTTTCACCCAATTTTTTACCTAAATCCAATGACAGGGTCGTTTTGGTTGATTTGACATTGAATTCACATTAGTTGACAACTCAGCCAAATGTGAATCAAAACTAGACATTGAACTGACTTCTGCACCCAGTGGGTTCAGATTGCTATCATACATGTTCTTAACATATCAGACAGAAGAAGAGGCTGTATCGCGTTGTTTAGAGGGTGGTCTTCATTCTCTAGAAGCAACCACCATCTCAATCATTTCATGTGACAGATGGGAATTTATAGGCCAGGCATTACTAATCAATGATCATGAATTCCAATTCTCACGTTGACACCCCACTAGGCACAAACTGGTTGAATCAACGTTGTTTCAACGTAATTTGTCAATTTGGATTCGATTAGGAAACCACAGCATTATGATATCATGGTTAACAATTTCCAACATAAACAAACGTGTATAAAATATGTTGAATTTGTACCATTGAAATAATGTCAGATCTAAAAAAACAGTAGGCAGGGAGGGCAGCGCCTCCTACTGGAGAGTTGTTATATCTACAGCTATCCATTTGGACTCCCATCCAGGGTTTACACCAAGCCCAGCCAAGCTTAATATGTCACTGACTACTACCAATGTGCTATCATGAGAATGATTATTGAGAGATCTCGGTAACATTTCATTTTAAGGGGTCTTTATTACAGTGTAATTACATATGGAATTACACTGTAACATGTATTGTAGTTCATTGTAAGATTTTATAGTTACACTGTAACAACAAATGTGTGTTACCATGCTTGTTACAAATGGGAAAGTTCCCAATAAAATCACCAATTTAGTTTTTTGTTTCTTCTCAGAGCTGCATCCGATTCAGTAACAACTGTCACAAGGTTGTAATCTCTCGTGGACAGATGATCTGGGTGTCCAATATTATAAAGGTTGGAGGCTCAATAGGTTCTAATTACCTACCTGTGAATGTGCACTCTTCAAAATCTCTACTCAATGTTGTTGCTACAGTAGCAGTAATCTGGGTTCATTTGGTTGAGTTGACTAAATATTATAATTTAAACATGTACTTATACTGAATGTTTATGTTGCCCATTATGACAACCTGAACCTACTTGCCATCCAAGCAGGAGGATAAACCAACTAGTACACCAGAGAGTACAAGTAATATCTGCATAAGTACTAGGTGTTACACAGATTTTGCAAGTTCAAATTAAATGTATCGTGAGGGGTACTTACTTTTAATAAGTGTGTACTTATATAAGACATTACTCATCCTTACATCCTGGCTCTCATTTTAAGGCTTCTGGAAGCACCATCCAAGTGGGAAGATAAACACGCTAGTACACCTCACAGTACATGTAATATCTGCCTAAGCACAATGTAGATACTAACAATTTAAAATGAACTGTATCGTAAGGGGTACTTGTAATTATCCTTACAAGTAAGTACATTACCTACAAACTGTTGATACAGTGCCTTGCAAAGTATTCAGTCCCTTTATCTTCCTTCACATTTTATTGTGCTACAAAGTGGGATTAAAACTGATTGAAGTGTAATTTTTTTGTCTCTAATCTACACAATATAATCTGTGATGTCAAAGTGGTAGAGTTTTGTTGTTGTTGATTGATACAACTTTTGTAACAAAAATATAGTTGTTGCAGCTCCCTGAGTCAATACATGTTAGAAACACCTTTGGTATTGACTACAGCTGTGAGTCTTCTTGGGTAAGTCTCTAAGAGCTTTGCAAACCTTGTGCAATATTTGCCAATTATTCTTTTCAAAATTCTTCAAGTTCTGTCAAGATGTTGGGGAGCATGGCTAGACAGGAATATTCACTGTCCTCTTGGTAACCAACTCCAGTGTAGATTTGGCCTTGTGTTGTAGATTATTGTCCTGCTGAAAGGTGAATTCCTCTCCCAGTTTCTGGTGTAAAGCAGATTGAAGCAGGTTTTCCTCTAGGACTTTGCCTGTGCTTAGTGTAACGGATGTGAAATGGCTAGCTAGTTAGCGGGTACGCGCCAGTAGCATTTCAATCAGTTACGTCACTTGCTCTGAGACTTCAAGTAGGGTTGCCCCTTGCTCTGCAAGGGCCGCGGCTTTTGTGGAGCGATGGGTAACGACGCTTCGTGGGTGACTGTTGATGTGTGCAGAGGGTCCCTGGTTCGCGCCCGTGTCGGGGCGAGGGGACGACGTAAAGTTATACTGTTACATTGATGCTGTTGACCCGGATCACTGGTTGCTGCGGAAAAGGAGGAGGTTGAAAGGGGGGTGAGTGTAACGGATGTGAAATGGCTAGCTAGTTAGCGGGTACGCGCTAATAGCATTTCAATCAGTTACGTCACTTGCTCTGAGACTTCAAGTAGGGTTGCCCCTTGCTCTGCAAGGGCCGCGGCTTTTGTGGAGCGATGGGTAACGCTGCTTCGTGGGTGATTGTTGTTGATGTGTGCAGAGGGTCCCTGGTTTGCGCCCGTGTCGGGGCGAGGGGACGACGTAAAGTTATACTGTTACATTAGCTCCATCCAATTTATTGTTATCCTGAAAAACTCCCCAGCATTTTACTACTCAGTGATGTGTTGGATTTGCCCCAAACATAAGACTTCGCATTTAGGCCAAAAAGTTTATTCCATTGCTGTTTATTTTTTGCCGTCTGATTTGTTATTGTTACCCATCTACTAATCACTGCACTTCTTTATGAGGCTTGCCTAAACAAAGAGTCTACATACTTGAGCAATGACCATATTTTAGTTCTATATATTTTGTTTTATGTGTCAAAAAATATAGATATCTTTCACTTTGACATTAAAGAGTATTTTGTGTAGTTTGTAGAAGAAAAAACATCACTTTGTAACACAATAAAATGTGAAGAAATACAGGGGATCTGAATACTTTTGCAAGGCACTGTAGTTACCTATGAGTAATTATCATATGCTTACTTACTATTCATTACAAAGTGGAAACAAAAGAAAAGCTGAGCTTCTAATTTAGTCAATGTTATTGCAACATGTAAAAACATTCCTTACAAAATAATAAGGATTTGTATTGTTGGATAAGAAAAATTATTAATTAGAATTAACAAAGACATAGGCCCACTCAATAACATAAAATAAATATTTACTCAAATCTGCAGCCCTATGGTGAGTAGCCTTGGTAGCTAGCTAGCTAATTCAGAGAAAATGGGATTGTCTTGTTCTCCCCTTTATACACCATTACTTAGTAACAATGGAAATCAACAACATCTGTGTCTTTATCTGTTTCTTTCTTGTAAGCATTTTCCCATCCTGGAGTCTGAAACCTTGTGGAAATCTGTAAAGTAGAAGAATGTTTGACAATTTAGGAAAGGACACTCTAAAATTAACCTACTGGCTAGCTATAATGAGATATATTATAGGGAACTTCCTCTAATGTCACGGATCCCACCGGTACTGCTGCTCATTCTGTTCACCAGTTCCAGAGGTCTACGTCACTGGCTTTCTAGGCTTCACTGAACGGGATTCATCATAATCAACCCCGGACTCTCTTGTCTGATTACACACGCCTGGTTGCCATTTCCCTTGATTAGTATGTTATATATGTGCCCTCTGTTCCCTCTGTCTTTCTCGGTTATTGTTCCCATGTCCATTGGTCGTGTGAGTACCTATGCGTTGGTGCAGCTGGTATGCTGCGTGCTTTATACATTGTGTATTACGGGTATCGTCCCGTGTCGTTCAATGAGGTTTACCCTCGCTCTTTTGTTTGGGTACAGCCCAGTGTTTTTGTATACCTGTTTGTTTTGGGTGTATTAAAAACCTCTATTATTCATGCGCCTGTCTCCAAATCCTTTATACTGCGTGACATCCAACATCTCTGTAATCATAATTATCATGATTTCTATCGTTTAAGGCCTAGCTACCTAGTTGTTATCCAGCTAACATTATACTAATAATAGTGCTTGCCAACGTTAATAAGCTAGGTAGTGCTTACATTGAAAATGAACTACTCATTGGTGTGTTGACACAAGTAGCTAGCTAGCTAACGTTAACATGCTGGTTGTGTCTCACGTAATACTCTTGGGTACAGATACCCTGAGAACAAGGTTCAAGGAAGAGATCATCGAGCCCAGCTCGCAAAACAATTGCCCGCTTTAGGTAGCTAGCTAGCTAACTTTAGCTGTCAAGGCAGGGAAAGTATTTTCAATATCAAATCAAATTTGATTTGTCACATGTGCAGAATACAACAGGTGTAGACTACCGTGAAATGCTTAATTATGAACCCTTTCCCAACAATGCAGAGTTAAAAAGTATGAAAAATGGCTAAATATAAAAAAGGGAATAGTAACACGATACAATAACGAGACTATATACAGTACAAGGAGTCAATGTGCAGGGGTACGAGGTAATTGAGGTAATATGTACATGTAGAGTGTGAAAGTGTGCTTGAAACATGCAGGTATTACAGACTGGGTCAGGGAGAAGTTGAAAATGTTAGCAAAGACACTTGCCAGCTGGTCAGCGCATGCTCTTAGTACACATCCTGGTAATCTGTCTGACCCTGTGGCCTTGTGAATGTTAAACTGTTTAAAGGTCTTACTCACATCGGCCAAGGAGAGCGTGATCACACAGTCGTCCGGAAAAAGCTGGTGCTCTCATGCATGGTTTAGTGTTGCTAGCCTTGAAGTGAGCAGAGAAGTCTGTATCTCCACTGTGCTACATCAGCACAATGGACAAGGTGCGCCGCGGTGTCTGTAGGGGGCTATGGAAAGCCACTCGGCGGTTAGGTATGACTCCTTTGGGTTTCCATAAAAAAGTGGGGGGAAAACGCTTCTCATCTCTAATCTCTGTGGTAGGCTAAGTGAATAACGTGATACTTCTCCACCTGTATTTGATTTTGATTTTATAAGGGCGGGGTCAAGTTTACCGTTGAAGCTTCTTGAAATGGAAAAGCCAGTCGAGTGCGTTGCACAGATGGGCAGATCTTGATGTGATTGATGCCTTAATTCTTGGGCTAAATAAATACGTGCACCAATGCATCCCATCTAAAAGTGAGAATGTTCTTCAACCGTGAAACCCTTGCAAGTTTACCTGATGAAATAAGAGGTTGCCTTATGACCATTTTAGGTGCAATTATAAACCATTATTCAAGCAACCAATTATAAACCATTATAAACCATTATTCCACCCGGTTACGTAACGCTGCACCTTAGAGGCTCCTGCCCCATATACATAAACTTGAAATCACTGGCCACTTTAATCATGGAACACTAGTCACTTTAATAATGTTTGCATATTTTTGCTTTACTCATCTCATATGTATATACTGTATTCTATTCTACTGTATTTTAGTCAATGCCACTTCGACATTGCTCATCCTAATATTTATATATTTCTTAATTACATTGTTTTACTTTTAGGTTGTGTGTATTGTGTATAATGTTGTGAATTGTTAGATATTAGTGCACTGTTGGAGCTAGAAACACAAGCATTTCTGTAACGCTCGTCTTCCTCCTCGTCTGAAGAGGAGCAAGGATCGGACCAAAACGCAGCGTGGGTTGAATACATAATAATTTTAATAATAATAACGAAGACGAAAAACACTTGAACAAACTACAAAATAATAAACAACGTTAACAGACCTGAACTTGAGAACACATAAAACATGAACGCACGAACAGGAACAAACGAACGAACGAAACGAAACAGTACCGTGTGGTGAACAAACACAGACACAGCAACAATCACCCACAAACAAACAGTGAGAACAGCCTACCTTAATATGGTTCTCAATCAGAGGAAACGTAAAACACCTGCCCCCTGATTGAGAACCATATCAGGCTAATACAATGAACCCAACATAGAAACACATAACATAGAATGCCCACCCAGCTCACATCCTGACCAACTAAACAAGGCTAAACAAAGGAAATAAGGTCAGGAACGTGACAATTTCACTACACTCGTAATAACATCTGCTAAACATGTGTATGTGACAAATAACATTTGATTTGATTTGATCTTAGTAGGCTCACAATTTGGCAAGCACTGAATGCCTATCTCAAAATTCTATCCATGATTGTTTATTCATGTGTTAAAAAGGTTTTACTGACATTTTAAGACATGCTCCGGAACATTGGAAACCACCAAGTATTTTTTCATACCTTCAGCTTTGGGCTGGATGTGGCAATGTGTACAATAGTTCATACATGCATAATCTATGAGCAGAATTACAGTCTTACATCAATTAGCCAATAAATCCCTAGTTTGAAAGTAACTTTTTCTGGGAAAGTAACTTTCCCTCACCATTTTAGTTCTGTCTCGTGAGTGCTACTTTTAGAACTATTGGCTAAAAAGTATACAAAAGTACCAGGGAATCACTTTAATAAAGCAATTCACCCATTGTCAAGCCCTGTCTTCCTGGGCTCTGTTGCTTTCCAGGTCAAATGCACCATTAAATGATTTAACAATTTAAAATATTTGCTAATGTAAACGTCCCATTTTGTCATAACGCTCATAAGCTTCCATGCATTTCAAACGAAAGCTGGACCTGGGCCTGGGTATCAACTTGAGAGCCCTCTATAGCAGACGTGGTTTGTGCAGGCCCAGTGCACTACTTCTGTGAAGAAAAAATCCAATAACATTTCTGGTTGAGATGGAGATGTGATTCCAACATGTCAATTATATATATATTCTTTAGACAAACTGAATTAAAGCTGGACTAAGTCAGTGGCACAAAAGATACATCTCCTTCAAATGTTGATTTTTGGTTGCGTTGACAACCAAACACACTTTAACATGGGGCGGCAGGTAGCCTAGTGTGGTTAGAGGGTGGGGCCAGTAACCACAAGGTTGCTTGATCGTATCCCTGAGCTGACAAGGTAAAAATCTGTCGTTCTGCCCCACTGTTTCGAGGCCGTCATTGTAAATAAGAATTTGTGCTTTAACTGACTTACCTAGTTAAATAAAGGTTAAATAAAAACATAACTCTTGCAATACAGTAAATGCCCTATTAACTTGTCAAAAAGGTAAAGGTCCAATGCATCTGGTTTTATCTTAATATCAAAATAATTTCTGGGTAACAAATAAGTACCTAAACTGTGATTGTTTTCAATTGAAATTGTCAAAAAGAAACAAAAATAGCTTTTTAGCGAAGAACATTTCCTCATGCAATAATTTTTATTGGTCTATTAACTAATTTATGACCTGTTGATGTCACCAGGCAGGTCAAAACTCCATCCCACCAAAACAAGCTGAAATGTCAGTCTTTTCAAACAGCTCTTACACTATAAGGGCATTATCATAATTTTCACAATTTCACAGTATTATTCCAAGTATAAAATATACAGTCAGTTTATTAGGTACACCACCATGTTCACAAAAAGTGAACGCTCCTACAGACACTGAGTCACGTGGCCATGGCTTGCTATATAAAGCAGGCAGACTGTAACGGTCATCGTTGCATGAAGAAGGATCGGACCAAAGCACAGCGTGGTAAGTGTTCAGGATTTTTATTAACACTGAACACTAGAACAAAAATAACAAAACGAGAAACGACAACTAACAGTTCTGTCAGGTGCAGAAAACACTAAACAGAAAATAACTACCCACAAAACACAGGTGGGAAAATGCTACCTAAGTATGGTTCCCAATCAGAGACAACTGTAGACAGCTGTCCCTAATTGAGAACCATACCCGGCCAAAACAAAGAAATACCAAAACATAGAAAAATTAACATAGAATGCCCACCCAAATCACACCCTGACCAAACCAAAATAGAGACATAAAAAGCTCTCTAAGGTCAGGGCGTGACACAGACAGGCATTGAGGCATTCACTTACTGTTCAATTGAACATTGGAATGGGCAAAACGAGTGACCTAAGCGACTTTGAGTGTGGTATGATCATCGGCGCCAGGCATGTTTTCCTGGCACACGTTATGTCCCTTGATACCAATTGAGAAACCATTCCCCTTGAATAATTCAGGCTGTTCTGGAGGCAAAGGGGGCTCTGACCCATTATTAGATGGGGGTACCAAATAAACTGTGTGTACCTAATAAAGTGTATATGTAACGGATGTGAAATGGCTAGCTAGTTAGCGGGTACGCGCTAATAGCGTTTCAATCAGTTACGTCACTTGCTCTGAAACCTAGAAGTAGTGTTGCACCTTGCTCTGCAAGGGCCGTGGCCTTTGTGGAGCGATGGGTAACGATGCTTCGTGGGCGACCGTTGTTGGTGTGTGCAGAAGGTCCCTGGTTCGCGCCCGTGTCGGGGCGAGGGGACGGTTTAAAAGTTATACTGTTACATTGGTGCCGTGACCCGGATCACTGGTTGCTGCGGAAAAGGAGGAGGTTGAAAGGGGGGTGAGTGTAACGGATGTGAAATAGTTAGCGGGTACGCGCTAATAGCATTTCAATCGGTTACGTCACTTGCTCTGAGACCTGAAGTAGGGTTTCCCCTTGCTCTGCAAGGGCCGTGGCTTTTGTCGAGCGATGGGTAACGACGCTTCGTGGGTGTCAGTTGTTGATGTGTGCAGAGGGTCCCTGGTTCGCGCCCGAGGTCGGGGCGAGGGGACGTACTAAAGTTATACTGTTACATTGATGCTGTTGACCCGGATCACTGGTTGCTGCGGAAAAGGAGGAGGTTGAAAGGGGGGTGAGTGTAACGGATGTGAAATGGCTAACTAGTTAGCGGGTACGCGCTAATAGCGTTTCAATCAGTTACGTCACTTGCTCTGAAACCTAGAAGTAGTGTTGCCCCTTGCTCTGCAAGGGCCGCGGCCTTTGTGGAGCGATGGGAAACGACGCTTCGTGGCTGACTGTTGTTGATGTGTGCAGAGGGTCCCTGGTTCGAGCCTGGGTATGGGCGAGGGGACGGACTAAAGTTATACTGTTACATATAGTAAACAAGGAAAAATATTTTGTTGAAATCTTCTCCAACTAAACCAAAAATGTAAGTTAAAGAAAAGGATTAAGCCAGTGGCTCAAATGAAACTATCCAAGCATTAGGTATCTCCTTTAAATGTTTGTATTTGGTTGTCAATGAAACACAATTCAATATGACTTTTGTAATACAGTAGATAGCCTAAAGTTAAGGCTATAATACATGCTAATGTAACAGTATTTATTTAACCTTAAAATGAGTAACACATCCGTGGCCGCGTTTTGAGGTTACTAGAACTGTAAATGTCTGATTATGTAATCATAGAAAGCGTGCATGTTCAATATAGCATGCAAAGGTCGCAGGTCTGTGGAGATCTTCACAGTTGCTCTAATAATCTGTACATTGATCACTTGCACATTGCATTTTCATGTAATCTCAACTGCCATCCAGGTCATTTGGTTGTGTTATTAGATGAAGCACAGTGATAACACATTTAGATGTCAACTAAACAAAAATTCTGACATTGTTTTTCCATTGGAATTTGGTTGTGCTTTTAGAAGGTTGAACGCATAGTGATAAAACATAGGATATTCAACAAACGTCTGTCTGTCTTTGTGTGTGAATAAAGGTTAATCTCATTGATCAATGTCTCAGTCAAATACTACCCAAATGGTGTGCCCAGTGGGATGTGTTACTCACTTAGAAACGTCCCTGTTTCTTAACCATAAAAGAAACACTGTTCATGTCGTTTTAAGATGCAAAATCCCCCCCCCGCTCGCCTGAATCCCCTTGCCTAATCAACCACCCTCATAGTATTTAATAAACGGCATCCATCTTCACTCCTTTGTACTTCTGCCCAACAAACAGTCGTACTGCAGGTTATGCTGATCCTTTGACCCACTACCCCGTCCTCCCCATTGAGTCACCCTTCAGGCTTCCTGCACAGTGGCGGTCCAGCTCAACCCTGATCCCTGCCTGTAGGAGGAGCAGCACAACCTTGGCCTACGGCTGGGAGCTGACCCTGCCAGCAGGCTCAGCACAATCACCACCCACGTCAAAACCCTTCTACCAAACTCCATCAACTACTACCCCTTCCGACATATTTGCCAGACAGAGGCAGGATCTCTACAAAACGTGTCTTTATTCTGAATCACTTCTCGTGACAACAGAAATATTATGAGACACAGGCCAGGCACTACTAATCAATGATCATCATCTCCAATTCTCACTCTTACAAGGCAATCAATGCATAGTGGCACTGTATGTGAAAAGAGAGAGAGAGAGGGTGTTGAAATTCCCCAGTGTGGTGGATGCCTGGGGCCTGTTTCACATTGTTGTCGCTCAAACCTTTGATCGGCTTGACTGAGGGAGAACTCGGGGGAGAAGAGAGGAGCGCAGAGCAGGTTCATTCTCCTGGGCCCACAGAATGACGACATCCAGGGGGCAGAGAGAAAGAGAGATCGAGATGTGGATAGAGAAAGAAGGCAAGAGAGAGAGAAAGATGAGAGAGAAAGAGAGAGTAAGAAGCATGAAGAGAAAGAACGATGGAGAGACCACATGTAGCCAAGTTTGGCACACCAGTGGCGGATAAATCTCATGCATCTTTAATGAGCTGCTTTACAAGGAGAACACGCATGGAGGGGGTGTGGGACTTAATTAGGCTGGGGGAGAATATGGAGAATGTCACATCCCTGATCCTGTCTGTGGAAATGAACAGAGCAAAACATACTGTCATGCGTGTCTGTCGTCTGTTCTTCGGGATGTTTCAGGGTTGACCAAAGTGACTGGTGCAGTATTAATATAACTGGTGGTACTGCATGGTACCGTGTGTGCTTGATTGAGCAAAGGGACAAATGCAAGAGGCAAATGTGAGCTAAATTCCCACTGGGCACAGACGTCAATTCAACGTCTATTCCACATTGGTTCAACGTAATTTCCTTGAAATGATGTGGAATCCACGTTGATTCAACCAGTATATGCCCAGTGGGTTAGGTGCATAATTATCTAAGCATAGAACAACAAAAGAAAAAAAATAAAATAAATAAAAATATAAAAAATGAACAACAACGGTCACAGCTGGACCATCCGTTACTGTATTGTTAAAAATTGGACCCACATTGTCTACATACATGTACACGTAAGTCACCCTTCACTTTAAGAGAAACATCTACAGAGAGTCGTGGTGGGCAAGAAGACAATTGTGCTATTCATCTTAGTACACACGCTGCGCTCTGATTAGTTATCTGAATCGAATATATTTTCGCTCCTCTCGGACTGAATCATATTTTCATTTCCCCCCTGTAAAAAGATCGCTTTTGTTGTAATCCGATAAACACTTTTATGATTAAAAACTCAGTGGGAAGCATACTTAGTGTAATTTAATAACTCCACGCTTTATTTGACAGCCCTGGGTTTTGGCACTAAAAGTAACTTAATGAGAGAGCAAAAGATTTGTCATATGAAATGTTTCCGTAAAACATTCATGTGTTTACCTTCTCTGAGACTCTCAAGAGTGATGCCACAATAAAGCTATACAGACCCCAGTGGAAGGCTTGCTTCAAAATATATGTGACTTTTTTTGCTGAAGATGACAATTAAGACCCCCGCTGATTAATTATAAAGGTAAGTGGAATTCTGTTTCAGGCATTATCCCCCTGATAAGATCATATGGATGTCTGAAAAACATTTGTATGAAATTGTAAGCACGGGTTCGATAGAACCGAACAGTGTTATATTATAAAAATGAAGAGATGGCCGCCAGTTAAGAGTGTATAGCTCTGAGTCTGAAGGCTCAACAGGATTACTCAGACTCAGAGTCTGTCCCGAATGCCTCCCTATTGCCTATATAGTGCACTACTTTTGACCAGGACCCATAGGATCCATAGGACCCATAGGACCTATAGGGCTCTCGTCAAAAGTAGTATGTTATATAGGGAATAGGGAGGCATTTGGGACGGTCTCTGAGTTTGAGTAATCCTGGTTAGATCTGCTTAGCACCGTCACAATTACTATATGCCCCCTGCAGAATGGCGATAAGGGAATGTTGAAGTTGCGCCTCTGCAATAGTCATCGCTGATGTGCCGCTGATAATCTCCAGCACCTCAAAATGCCAAAAATAAATCCATCAGAGATTAAAGTGCAGAGCCAGGAGGGGACACAATAGTGATTTGAAAGGAAGTCAATACATGTTTAGGCTACTTCTTGTCATATTCCACTAGGTATACAGTACCCTATTAACAACAGGATGGATAAATGTACTACAAATAGCTGAAGGGATTGTACATCTTTAGGCAGGTGATTTAGCCGCACGATAAGAAACACAGGCAACAATGAGGCCAGTGACAGTGACTTTGACATTCCTCAGCCGCTGAGAGAATCATTCACTTGACAGGTGTCTGCATTATCAGCCTGATCTCGCACACTGACATTGTCATTTAGCGAGGGACTGCCGCCTTCAGGGCACTCAATGTTTTTCAATCTGTCATCACTCCTTCTCTCATTCGGGAATTCATAGGAGGAGAACAGAAGCTAAGCAGGACAATTATCTGCAGAAAAAGTCTGCATCGCATGCTACATGTATGTAGCATGTAGTTAGTTGTTCTTTCTTTGCCACAATATGGGTATGAGAGACCAAACAGTTCTCTTAAAAAATGTATGACATTGGGCATGGATAAGGACAGAGAATCATGTTTTATTTGAGTTTCTTTCTGCTGTAGACTGAGGTGTCGACCCCTAGGAAACAGGGGATGTCCTAAGGACATTAGGCAACGTTAGGTCACTTTAAATGCCCAGCAATCCACTTTTTTCGAGGTGAAAGACAATGGCCAGAGCTTACCCATGATGTTGCGCAACAATGTAAGCCAATAAGTCATTGTTTTAGTCAAAGTATGATATATTTTGGCTTGAAGTGACAAATCCGAACTGCCCACTTGGTGAAAATCCGTATGAATGCGGTGTCTTTTCCTAGCTAGCATTCATTTGTTTTTGCAGAGACATCTGATGACCTAATGTGGTACGTGATGGGATGAACATGAATTTCTCCAGTCCGTCAATGTTGGAGACATGACGCAAGTGATACTATGCTGTCAAATAATTTACATTTGTTTGGTGAAAACAGTAGGATAAGTACACATGTAGGTAGGTACAGTCCATTCCATTCTCGTTTTTTTCTTCACTTTTTCTTTTAAGAGCTTTGTCACAACATGGAGCTTGTGTCTAGTTCCCGGTTTGTTCCGGGGACGTCCCCGAGAACATTTTTAGGACGTTCTTGGGATGTTGTGTCATGGTCCCCTGGAGGTTTTTGTGTAGTTCTCATTTGGTTCCAGAGACGTCCCCAAGGAAGTTATTAGGACGTTTTTAAAATGTGTCATCATCCCCTGGAAGGTTTTGTCTAGTTGAGGCTTTTTGTCTAGTCCTAAAAACGTCCTTGGGGATGTTCCCGGAACAAACCGGGAACTAGACAACATATCCAGGGGACAATGACACAACGCCCTGACTCCTTGGCACTTCAGGCAACCATTTTGTGATGTTCCGAGGACGTCCTCACAACTCATTTTTGTTTGCATGGTAGGACATCATGTCACGCCCTATCTTTAGTTATATTTGCTTTCTTTATTATTTGGTTAGGTCAGGGTGTGACAAGGGTGGTTTGTTTATTTTTTTTGACTTGTCTAGGGTTTTTTGGTTATCTATGGGAATTTTGTATTGTCTAGGGGTATGTAGTTTTATGGTGGCCTGAACGGGTTCCCAATCAGAGACAGCTGTTTATCGTTGTCTCTGATTGGGGAGCCTATTTAGGTTGACATTTTCCATGTTGGTTTTGTGGGTAGTTCTCCATGTTTAGTTGCTGTGAGCACTACGTTGGCGGCATCAGTCGGTCGGTCGGTCGGTCGGTCGGTCGGTCGGTCGGTCGGTCGGTCGGTCGGTCGGTCGGTCGGTCGGTCGGTCGGTCGGTCGGTCGGTCGTTTATTGTTTTGTTGGCGACATCGTTAAATAAACAAGTATGTACGCTCAAAACGCTGCGCCTTGGTCCCCTCCTTTAAACGGCCGTGACACATCAAGTGATGATCCCAAGGGAATGTTCTCTGGTGGACCTTTGTGTAGTTCCCTGTAAGTTACCAGGACATCATTGCAGATCTGGACAAACAATCCACCTGGCACTATTGTCACTATGAATGATGGATAAAGGGTGAGATAGATTGTTAGACTGGTAGACTATACTGACCTGTGACAGAGTAAAATTTAGCACGCAGAAAAGCACAGTGCGTAAGGGAAGTACCACAACACCTTGATATAGTGGAGGCACACGCAAGCAGATGAGTAAATTTGGCAAGGATGGAAGAAATTATATTGTAAAAACTGCAAAAGAGCGAATGTTAAAGAGGAAAAAAAACGTAATGCCCTTCCCTGTGCCCAATAAAAGACCACACAACCCTCCCCAAAGCAAACAAATACGTTTGGCAACCCTCCCCTATTTTGGACCAAACCTCCCCCCAGTAAATTGTGATCTGTCCCTAAATATAATTGTTTGTTTTGGGTGTATTTTTTAAGAGAGCTGAGATTTACTTTGAAGTGTAGGAGTACAGGTGAAATTTGTCATTGATACAGACATGGTGTCATAGCAGGAAGATTGGAATGCCGTGAACCAAGAGGTTGTGAGTTCAAATCCCAGGAGCCTCATTTATAACATTTGCATACATTTCACACTAAATGTCTGCGTGGGCCATTTCTGAAGACTGCTCACGTTCAAAAATATATTGATTTATGAACTTGGTGCACGCCGTACATACACATGTTTCCCGTTATAAATCAGACTCGTCCTGAGAACAAGCATTAAAAAGCATTAAAATGAAAAACGCCCATCATTCACCTTTTATGGTGACAATAAAGCCCTTATTTGCTGTATACTTTTTAAGTATTGGAATTAGGCCAAGGCCCTTTCTAAAAGAAACAAACATTGTGAACTTGATCAAATGTCTCTGGAGGCGTTGTCAGAATGTTTTAAACTTTTACAGTGACATTTGCTGTATCTGACAGTTTCTGAAAGAACCCATGGTTAATGTGCACTCTCATTTTAGAGGCAACCCTTTAGTGGTGTGTGCCACCAGGAAGCAATGATGATGACGGTACATGACAGCTATTTGACAAGACCATAAGGCTCTTTGACTTTTAAATGTTGTATAGACCTGCTTATCTTTTTTTCTGTAAAAGCACATGGATGTGTGTGAAACGGATGAGCAAAAACTTTTGGGGATTTTGTCATATATGCGAAAACGTGAATTTTGTTTAATGTTAGTAGATAGTAGCCTAGTAAAGGATGTATCATGCAGTATTGGCATACTAGAATTGTGACAGACCATGTGGAATAAAAGTCAACCTTGAATTTGGAAGTAGAAATTACTTTGCAGAATTTGTTACAGGAAATAATCCCTGCAACCTGCTCCGGCTAGCATAGGGATAAATGTGCCAGGTTATGTAATGGGAACAGCTATCACGTAGCGTTTGATCACGTGCAACTAAGTTGACAATTTGAATTGGTGGATACACACCATTTGAGACGTGAATATGGTTTCTGCTGTCCCTAACATTGCAAACACATAAAGTGTTGTGAATGGATCAGTGGTTCACCAGTCAGGGCCTTGTTGGGCCTGGCAACAGTAACACGGCGTGATGTGTAATGAAACTAGTTTGCAGGGGATCCATTCTAAAGGTGTACATGCAGTACAATATGATAAGTCTGATGATTCCCAGCTCATCTTCAAAACTCTGCATACACACATGACACATAGGCTTCTGGTCACAAATTATCTAATGGCTTTATCATTTGTTGCCATCTTTTTAAAATTGAGAGCAAGTGGGCTAAAATAACTTATATATCTCAGTCCACAGGATGCCTGCAAAAAAAGGCTTCAAATATTCAACAGGTATCCCCTGGCACGCAGTATTAACTGTCAGGGGGTTATGGAAACAAAGATGCTTTTACAGCAGAGATATTACACTTGGTGACAGGCTCTCATCAATTAGCTCTTAGCTCATATACAGGCTCTGTAGACGTCTAGCAAAACAAAAGCCATGTTCCTGCGCTCTCAAGTGTCCTGCACCACATGGGAAATTAATTTGACATTGCCATTTCTCTGGGATCTGGTTGCAATGGGCGAGCTAGTGTTTCACAATGTCAATCAGATTTAGCAACACAATACGTTTTATCCCTGGGTGACATTCAGTGTTTTGCTGTGGGGTTCACTGGGAGTTAAACTTAATCCAGGATGTTTTCAGTGACAAAGTATTGGTAAAATGGGGCCCACTAACTGCATGCACTGTATAATGGTACAGTACAATTGAATAGCTTACCATGCAAACAGATGAAATCTCATAGCGTACATTATGAGAATGAGCTTTCCTCTGTAATGCCCCTTGTCTTCTTTTATAGCAGCCTTTACTATAGATCTACCACACCTGTAACCACGTTTCAGTAATGAGTGAATTCCAGTCCTGGCAGCGTGTCCACCTCTCCGTTAGAACTATATCGATCTGGTGAAATCTTCAACATAACTCCTGACAAACAAAGAAGGTTGAGAATTCAAATCTCATTCAGAGGATGGGGAGCCTTCCACAAATCACATCATGCCACGCAGTCAGTCGTGATGAGAGGAGAATATTCATGCTAAAATGGCATGATCTACCACCAGAGGAGTCTATACATTTGGGTGCTTTTAAGGGGAAGTTCACCCACATCAATCTGAAAGATGCAGTGAACCAATCCCCATTACTCTCTCTCTCTCTGAGTTTATGCTTTAGGAGTCGATGGCTGTGTCCCAAGGTTCTGGTCAAAAGTAGTGCGCTATGTAGTGCATCAGATGCCATTTGGGATACAACCAATGTCTAACACCCTGTTCATTGGATTCAAGGAGGAATCTGTCGAGTAGCAACATGTTTCACTCCAACACATAAATAAACACGGAAAGCCTCACACTATTGCGTGTCCGCTCCATTCATTATTAACATTTCTACAACGGGTTAGCCAGAACAAGCATTGTGATTGGTTGAGACGCGTTCTAAGCCATATTCAAAAAAACGGTTTAGCACGGGTAAGCCTTTGAACCAAAAATGGGCATCTTGTTATCCGTCCAAATGAGAAATCCCTGAGCATCCACGATCCCATCAGCCCAGCCAGCCAATGCATTAACTTGATCTCCACTGTAAAAAAGCATCCAGACATTATTTCCCCTTGCTTCTAGCCTAACATTTTGTTTGCAAAAATGGGGGGTTTGTACAAATGTTTCTGTCTGTCTCTCGAGCCTTTGCAACATATATTGAATATTTCTGGAATTCGATCTCCACTGTCCTATTGAGAATCAACGTGTCAGGACGAGACGGGCATCTGTTCTCTGTAACGGTTGTCGTATGAAGAAGGTGTGGACCAAAGCGCAGCGTGGGAAGTGTTCATGATTATTTATTTAAAAAACTGAACACTGAGACAAAATAACAAAATGTAACAACACGAAACAGTTCTGCCTGGCGAAGACACAAAAACAGAATGATGAACCGGGCTGTGGGGGAGCACTGGAGCTCTGGTGCGCAGCCTTGGCACCACTCCTCCAGGCTGAATGCCCACTTTAGCCCGGCCCCTCCAGAGTGCAGGCACAGGTTGAACCGGGCTGTGGGGGAGCACTGGAGATCTGGTGCTTAACACTCGCACCTCTCCATTTGGCTTAATGCCCACTTTTGCCCGGCATGGGCGGAGAAGAGACACAGTACGCAGAGCCGGTGCAGGATACCCTGGGCCAAAACGGCGCACCGGAGACCAAACGCGCTGAGCTGGCACAATCTGCCCTGGCTGGATGCCCACTCTCGCATGGCACTTGCGGGGGGCTGGCATATAGCTCCCCGGGCTATGAGCGCGCACTGGAGACACCGTGCGCTTCACCGCATAACACGGTGCCTGACCAGTACCACGCTGCTTCCGGTAAGCACGGGGAGTTGGCTCAGGTCTATCGCCTGACTCCGCCAATCTCCCCGTGTGCCCCCCCCCCCTAATTTTTTGGGGGGGCTGCCTCTCGTGCCTGCTGCGCTGCCTTGCCTCATATCGCCGCCTCTCCGCTTTAGCTGCCTCCAGCTCTTTTTTTCGGACGGCAATATTCCCCAGCCTGTCTCCAGGGTCCCTTACCGTCCAATATCTCCTCCCATGTCCCAACGCTGCTTGGTCCTTTGGTGGTGGGTAGTTCTGTAACAGTTGTCATATGAAGAAGGTGTGGACCAAAGCGCAGCGTGGGAAGTGTTCATGATTATTTATTTTAAAAAACTGAACACTGAGACAAAATAACAAAATGTAACAACACGAAACAGTTCTGTCTGGCGAAGACACAAAAACAGAAAACAACTACCCACAAAGAATCGGTGGGGAAAAGCTACCTAAGTATGGTTCTCAATCAGAGACAACAATAGATAGCTGCCTCTGATTGAGAACCCCACCCGGCCAAACACAAAGAAATACAAAACATAGAAAATGAACATAGAATGCCCACCCAAATCACACCCTGACCAAACCAAAATAGAGACATAAAAACATCTCTACGGTCAGGGCGTGACATTCTCAGCCAGTTGAAATCATGAATCAGCATAATTTTTTATGGATATATAGAAATAGATGTTAATAGAGAAACTGGTCAAACAACATGAAAGGCAGCTAGTCTGCTGTCTTATCAGCTTCAGTTTGAAGTGATTAAGTTATCTGTGTAGTTGGCTAGCTCCTCTGAACAGTGTCCTGATGAGAGAGGACATTTTCTATGCCAGGCGAAATCGCTCCTCATTAGCTCATTGTTATGGATGTATCCAGAACAGCTTAAACAAACACAAATGCAGCTACTTTGATGTTATTCTAGGTGGACTGTTTGACCTGACTGTATTAGTTGTAGTTGGTTAGCTAGCAAGAAAGGGATAAGAGCGTTCCCAGCCAGCATGGCAACGGAGCATTTAGAACCAACGACTGGGGTAACGTCCATAGATATAGAACAAAAAGAGTTCACGACTGGGTCGCGTCTCTGGCAACCTAACCTATAGAACGAATGGCCAGCCGGCTTGGCTAGCAACCGTAGATGTGTCGGGACTAGGCCTATATTTTTATTGAGGGATGAAATAGTAACCTATGAATACACTTATCAAAATGAAGTTACGTATTCAATTGGTGACCCGTTGTAGAAAAGCAATTGTACACTCGAGGTTATGTAAAGCAACTTTTTTTACGGAGCCCTCTTGTGTACAATTGCTTTTTAGAGAAGCCACAAATCAATGACTTCAGTGTGTGAGAGGGCTGTAGAGGGAGAGAGAGCATATTATAATAATCAGTATTGTGTATACTGTATGCATACAGTGGGGCAAAAAAGTATTTTGTCAGCCACCAATTGTGCAAGTTCTCCCACTTAAAAAGATGAGAGGCCTGTAATTTTCATCATAGGTACACTTCAACTATGACAGACAAAATGAGAAACAAAAATCCAGAAAATCACATTGTAGGATTTTTTATGAATTTATTTGCAAATTATGGTGGAAAATAAGTATTTGGTCACCTACAAACAAGCAAGATTTCTGGCTCTCACAGACCTGTAACTTCTTCTTTAAGAGGCTCCTCTGTCCTCTACTCGTTAGCTGTATTAATGACACCTGTTTGCTCTTGTTATCAGTATAAAAGACACCTGTCCACAACCTCAAACAGTCACACTCCAAACTCCACTATGGCCAAGACCAAAGAGCTGTCAAAGGACACCAGAAACAAAATTGTAGACCTGCACCAGGCTGGGAAGACTGAATCTGCAATAGGTAAGCAGCTTGGTTTGAAGAAATCAACTGTGGGAGCAATTATTAGGAAATGGAAGACATACAAGACCACTGATAATCTCCCTCGATCTGGGGCGCCACACAAGATCTCACCCTGTGGGGTCAAAATGAGCACAAGAACGGTGAGCAAAAATCCCAGAACCACACGGGGGGACCTAGTGAATGACCTGCAGAGAGCTGGGACCAAAGTAACAAAGCCTACCATCAGTAACACACTACGCCGCCAGGGACTCAAATCCTGCAGTGCCAGACGTGTCCCCCTGCTTAAGCCAGTACATGTCCAGGCCCGTCTGAAGTTTGCTAGAGAGCATTTGGATGATCCAGAAGAAGATTGGGAGAATGTCATATGGTCAGATGAAACCAAAATATAACTTTTTGGTAAAAACTCAATTCGTCTTGTTTGGAGGACAAAGAATGCTGAGTTGCATCCAAAGAACACCATACCTACTGTGAAGTATGGGGTGGAAACATCATGCTTTGGGGCTGTTTTTCTGCAAAGGGACCAGGACGACTGATCCGTGTAAAGGAAAGAATGAATGGGGCCATGTATCGTGAGATTTTGAGTGAAAACCTCCTTCCATCAGCAAGGGCATTGAAGATGAAACGTGGCTGGGTCTTTCAGCATGACAATGATCCCAAACACACCGCCCGGCCAATGAAGGAGTGGCTTCGTAAGAAGCATTTCAAGGTCCTGGAGTGGCCTAGCCAGTCTCCAGATCTCAACCCCATAGAAAATCTTTGGAGGGAGTTGAAAGTCCGTGTTGCCCAGCAACAGCCCCAAAACATCACTGAGATCTGCATGGAGGAATGGGCCAAAACACCAGCAACAGTGTGTGAAAACCTTGTGAAGACTTACAGAAAACATTTGACCTCTGTCATTGCCAACAAAGGGTATATAACAAAGTATTGAGATAAACTCTTGTTATTGACCAAATACTTATTTTCCACCATAATTTGCAAATAAATTCATTAAAAATCCTACAATGTGGGCCTCCAGGGTGGCGCAGTGGTCTAGGGCACTGCATCGCAGTGCTAACTGCGCCACCAGAGTCTCTGGGTTCGCGCCCAGGCTCTGTCGCAGCCGGCCGCGACCGGGAGGCGCGTGGGGCGACGCGTAATTGGCATAGCGTCGTCCGGGTTAGGGAGGGTTTGGCCGGTGGGGATATCCTTGTCTCATCGCGCTCCAGCGACTCCTGTGGCGGGCCAGGCGCAGTGTGCGCTAACCAAGGGGGCCAGGTACACGGTGTTTCCTCCGACACATTGGTGCGGCTGGCTTCCGGGTTGGAGGCGCGCTGTGTTAAGAAGCAGTTCGGCTTGGTTGGGTTGTGCTTCGGAGGACGCATGGCTTTCGACCTTCTTCTCTCCCGAGCCCGTACGGGAGTTGTAGCGATGAGACAATATAGTAATTACTAGCGATTGGATACCACAAAAATTGGGGAGAAAATGGGATAAAATGTTTTTTTTTTTTTTTTAATAAATAAAAAAATCCTACAATGTGATTTTCTGGATTTTTTTCTTTCATTTTGTCTGTCATAGTTGAAGTGTACCTATGATGAAAATTACAGGCCTCTCTCATCTTTTTAAGTGGGAGAACTTGCACAATTGGTGGCTGACTAAATACTTTTGTTGCTCCACTGTATATATATATTAACCCATCCTCCACCCCCCCCAGGTGTTTTTTACATTTTTTTTTGTTATATACTGTACATTTGACTTATTACATATACATTGCACATACTATCTAGTGCATTTGGAAAGTATTCAGACCCCTTCCCTTTTTCCATATTTTGTTACATTACAGCCTTATTCTAAAATGGATTAAAAAAATAAATAATCTCATCAATCTACACACAATACCGCAAAATGACAGAGCAAAAACAGGTTTTTAGAAATTTAATTAATAATTCAAAACAGAAATAGTTTATTTGAATAAGTATTCAGACCCTTTGATATGAGACTCAAAATTGAGCCCAGGTGCATCCTGTTTCCTTTGATCATCCTTGACATGTTTCTACAACTGAATTGGAGTCCACCTGTGGTAAATTCAATTGATTCGACATGGTTTGGAAAGGCACACAGCTGTCTATATAAGGTCCCACAGCTGACAGTGCATGTCAGAGGAAAAAACAAGCCATGAGGTCGAAGGAATTGTCCGTAGCGCTCCGAGACAGGATTGTGTCAAGGCAAAGATCTAGGGAAGGGTACCCAAGAACACAATGGCCTCCATTATTCTTAAATGGAAGAAGATTGGAACCACCAAGACTTTTCCTAGATCTGGCCGCCCGGCCAAACTGCGCAATTGGGGGAGAAGTGCCTTAGTCAGGGAGGTGACCAAGTACCTGATGGTCCCTCTGACAGAGCTCCAGAGTTCCTCTGTGGAGATGGTTGAATCTTCCAGACGGCCAGATGGAAGCCACTCCTCAGTAAAAGGCACATGACAGCCCTCTTGGAGTTTGACAAAAGACACCTAAAGGACTCTCAGACCATGAGAAACAAGATTCTCTGGTATGATGAAACCAAGATTGGACTCTTTGGCCTGAATGCCAAGCGTCACGTCTGGAGAAAACCTGGCACCATCCCTACGGTGAAACACGGTGGTGGCATCATCATGCTGTGGTATTTTCTTCAGCGGCAGGGACTGGGAGGCTAGTCAGGATCGAGGGAAAGATGAACGGAACAAAGTACAGAGAGATCCTTGATGAAAACCTGCTCCAGAGCGCTCAGGACAACGACCCTAAGCACACAGCCAAGACAACGCAGGAGTTGCTTTGGGACAAGTCTCAAGTCCTTGAGTGGCCCAGCCAGAGCCCGTACTTGAACTGAATACTTATGTAAATGTGACATTTCAGTTTTTGAAACAGTTGAAACATCTGCTTTTGCTTTGTCATAAAAACATTTGTATCCATTTTAGAATAAGGCTGTAACGTAACAAAAATTGAAAAGGTCAAGGGGTCTGAATACTTCCCAAATGCACTGTACATTGTACTTTTTATATACAGCATTCACATGACAAAGATATTATATGTATATACAGTATATACACACACATACAGTACATACACACATATACCCACATACATTTACTCTGGTATACATTATATGTAGTGTATCAAAAATACAATTTCTGATCATGAGCCTACCTACCCCTCAGCTACTCTCAGCCCACCCCACCTATCACCGTAGACCACCCTCATTTGGTTTCCATGTACAATATATGGAAACAATAAATTAGTTTTGCATTCTGAAGTTATTACCCAATAGGACTGGTTGTTTGTTATTTTCGGATGTTTTGACCCAGTGATTAATTCCAATCATTCTATTCTTTCGACGTTGCTATGCTAAACAAATCATTGGCATGTAGCTAGCCATTAGAGATTCAATGATGATGAGGGACAATACCTTCAATAAATAATGATTTACTATAATTAATATCCAATAGCCCTACATAGGCAACAACTATTATGGTTGACGAATCCGAGTTAATGAAACTAGTTGGTGATGTTATTAGTGATGGTTCCCTTGATGGCACACGAGTGGAACTGTCCATAGTCCTGGCGCTGGTTTGTGACAGCCAGTACTTGCTTCTTCTTTCGAGGAGAATAGGACGACCCACTCACATTGTTGCCAGTTTAAATGGCACTCGAGTGCTTTCTGTTCTTAAAGCTAGGGGCTGCCAATAACTCTTGAGTGAGATCTCACACCGATTGCCACTCACACCGATTGCCAGTCCTTAATTCTAATAATTTTATTAATTCGACATTGCTATGCTAAACAAATCATTGGCATGTAGCTCAGATTCAATAACGATGAGAGACAATAATTTAAATAAACCACTGCGTTAGTTAATTGTTTACGGTTGTTTCCATGGTGAATTATTCGTTTTACATTCATTCTTGGTCTAGCTAGTCTACCGGAAGACAGGTAGGTTTATACAACCCCCCACTGTTGCAAACCAAAGAGTAGCATGGAAACATAATGTGTGAATGCTTTTTTCCCGAGGGAGATTAAGTTTATGAATCTCCTGCCTGGGCTGCGGGACAGTGGAATTATGAGATTAACACGCCATGTATTTTGCGGGAGTTGTTGTCCCACAACTCCCACATATCAACCACTCCGCATCCATGATCCCCCCCCCAAAAAAGTTTTAGAAACTGAAGTATACGACTTGATTTAGCACTCTAAATGATTCATTTTGTAACATTTATGTGATCAGTTTAATCTAATGGAGATTTTCAGACACATGCTTTTCTTTTGAATAATGACAAACATTTTTGTCTCTCCTCATAATACTTAAGCTGATGTCCAGGATCTTCACTTCCTCTCGGACGTATTTGATTTAAATGTGTTTTTTATATATGTTTAGTAGTATTGCAAGATATTACACCAGGTGGAGATTTTCAGAAACATGCTTTTCTTCGTACAAGGTGATCTGGTACCCACTTTCTGAGCCCTGAAGATAAACCAAAGTAAAGCTATAGCTCAACTTTACTGCTTTTCCAGCATATCTGAAGAATCTCCCAATCAGACAGAAGCGGCCCCCTCACATCAAAGCAAAAGCATTAAAGTGTAATAGAGAGCAAATGTCAACACTTTCCTTCTCTATTGGCTTTCCATCTCATTGCCCTCCTCCGCAAGATTCCGCTGAGTCTTCAAAGCTTGATTAATCCACACATGACAGCGCCTCTCCTCTCCTCAGCTCAGTTTTGACTTGCTCTGCAATCTCTCCCTCATTTTTTAAAATAATTACATTCAATGTTCTTTCAACAAATGCCTTGAGAGAAAGGCATGACTCTCTACCGGAAAGTCAACGATGAGAACGAAGCCGGGTTAGGAGAAGAGAAGGAGTGTAGTTTAAATGCATTGGGGACAGAAGTCTCTCCCACTTAATCCCATATACAAATCCCACAGTGTTTTACTCCATCCCTTTCTATTCCGCTATACATTGCTGATCCTACTTGATTTCCCTGTACTGGAAGGAGCAGATGACCTATGCAAGGCCTAGTTCATTTGAGTCTTGGAGAGGCAAAAGGTCTACGCAATCAAATCAAGCTTGTGTGTTACACACTTGGTTATTGCGTCTCTTGCTTCTGCTATGGCAATGTGAACAATGATAATAGCATATAGCTTACAGTAGGATAAAGTCACCTCAAATTATTGGCACCCTCGATAAAGATGTGCAAAAATTGGGAAAATCATATTATTTTATTGTAATACATTTTCTCAGAGAAAGAGATTTTGTAGAACAAGTGATAAAAAAAAAGTAAATAATAAAGATATGTGTAAAAAATATTGTTTTCAATACTTTGTGCACCCTCCCCTTACAAGGATAACAACACTGAACCCTTTTTAATGATGTTTTATGAGATTGGAGAACACATTGGGAGGGATCTTAGACCATTCCTCCATGCAGAATCTTTCCAGATCCTTGATATTCGTTGGTCTGCACTTAAGGACTGCCCTCTTTAATTCAAACCACAGGTTTCCAATGGGGTTCAAGTCTGGAGACTGAGATGGCCATTGCAAATTGTTGATTTTGTGGTCAATTAAACCTTTCTTTGTGGATTTTGATGTGTGCTTGGGGTCAGTGTCTTGCTGGAACATCCACTTGCGGCCAAGATCCAGATAATTGGTAGAGTTCATGATGCTGTTGACCTTAACAAAGGCCCCAGGACCAGTGGAAGCAAAACAACCCCATAACATCAAAGATCCACTATCATATTTTAGAGTAGGTATGAGGTTATTTTCTGCACATGCATCGTTCTTTCGAAGCAAAACCCACCGCTGGTTTGCATTGCAAAATACCACATTTTCGTCTCATCTGACCATAGCACCAGGTTCCAAAGTGCCAATGCTGTTTAGCAAACTCCGGGTGTTTACGTTTGTTGGTTGCGCTCAATATAGGCTATATTCTCGCAACTCTTTCACAGAGCCTATTGGCATGGAGGTGGCTCTAAATGTAGATTTGGAGACATGGTGACACCAGCATACAACCAAGTTCTGTAATTCTCCAACTGTGACCCCTTGGTTTTTCTTTGCCTTCTGAACCATCATCCTCACTGTGCCTGGGAACAAGATACACTTCTGTCCTTTACCAGCAAGTTACTACTGTTCTATTGGTTTTTTTTTAGTAGTAATTTTTTGTGTGCTATTTTTCTGTACCCATTGCCTGATTTATGAAGGTCAACAAGCATTTGTTTCTTTTCATTTGTGAGTTCTTTGCCTTTCCCGTTGGTGATGGATGACAAATGGATTTTACAGTTACCTCAGTGTGTTACCTCATTTATATACCCTAGTGAAACAGAAAGCCATGGAAGGCCACAATACAGTTCCTTAAACTGAGATTAATCTTAAAAAGTAGAATGTTAATGCAGATTTAATCATGTTTGATTTTATTTATAAGAATCTTTAGGGGTGCCAATCATTTTTGACACCTATCTTTCTTAGATTTTTAAAAATGAATTCTTAAACTAAATATTTTTCTCTGAGCAATTGTATTATTATCAAATAATGTATTTTTCAATACGTTTTGAGCATACAATATAGCTCTGTATTTGTATTATTTATTGTATACAGTCTTTTTCAAGGTTGACAATAATTCTGGAGGTGTCTGTGCATAGGTTGAGTAATTAATTTACATCTGTGACTCATGAAGGTCACTTAGCACCATGGCAGGAAATTGAGGGAAGGTGTGATGCTTGTTGTTAGTAAAGAGACAACGGCACAGTGCAGTAATGTGCAATTATACGATGTACGATTCTCCTAGACTGAGTCTCAAAGTCAAAAAGCGAGTGTGAAAACAAACGTGTGAATGATTTTTTAGTGGAACTTAATCGTGTCAACAGGGGTGTTGTTGAACGCAATTCTGAAAATATATTATGAGCAATATCTATCTTTAAGACAGACTGGATAGGGAATATTTTTTGCCTCATTCCATCACGGTGTGCAGAATCACTTGGTCTACACTTTCCTCTGGGTCATCATGGGAGCGATAGCATTTTCTAATTACATCTCTTGGAAAGAGTACAGAGCAATTTCCATATGAGGCATGCAGCTATCTTCATGTATAATGAGATGGTTCACTATTTTTCATTACTTTTCTTGAAACCCTATTCAAAATATGGGCACGTGCCCAAACCCCATACAGTACATTCTATTAATGCAAAATTGCTCTTGTTCTTGCAATTGTCTTTCATGGCAGGACAAAATAAGTTAAACATTCTCACCAGCAGGAAGCCCCCAGCAAACCAAAAAGTCAGACATCATAAACCAAACTATAATCTAAAACGTCTTATGTCGTATTAATTATCAGGAAAACCTTGGGCGTGTCGATTTCACTCTACAATAAAGTCTGATAGCTCATTCATTGCTCTCTGAGTTCATTAGACTCTGGGATCCTTTTTCTCAGTCTCTCCATAACTCATCTCTGTATGAGAGACAGAGGCTGTCATGGTGGTGAAGGTGGGGGCGGCGAAAGCAGATCATCTGTCTGTCATAGTCTTCAGCTGATGGATAGGTCATCACTCATAAGTGTGCGTTCCAAATGGCACCCAATTCCCTATACAGTGCACTACTTTTGACTAGTGCACTATAAAGGGAATAGGGTGCCATTTGGGACGAAAGTATAGTCTGCAGCTGATGGATAGGTCATCTATGTCAGACTGAGCAGATGGATGAAGTCATCGGAGGGCACAGATCTGTGTGTGATGAGCATACAGTAGATTAGGAGAAGTAGAAAAGGGCAGGCTGGAACTTCTGTTATTATTCTTCTCTCAAGACAGATGAGGTGGAGCTGTAGAGGTGCACCCAGCTGACAACAAACGTTCCCACAACTTTAAAGAATGTTCCCTTAACCTGTGATGTTGACTTAGTTACATTAAGTGAAATGGTTAAATTAAAAATTAAAAACTGCAGTGGGTTAAATCAGGTTTGTACAGACTGTTTCTTGGTAGTCAAAAAAATCTACTTTGAAACAAAAGTATACACCTCACACACATGCTTATGGTCTTAAAATAAGAAGACACCTGGACCACGTCAAATATAGTGTTGAAATGTATTCCATTTTGAGTTTGCATCCCAATGTTACACTATATAGACTTCACAGAAGACTGAAATATAACAAAACCGTTTGACATAAAAACACCAGTTTTTCGGCTGTTTTTTTGAAACACTGTTTAGAATTTATGAAATTAAGAAAATATTAATACTGTAACATTGCACCCATGAGGCCACTAGGTCATTTGACTGCAGGAAAGGGCTGCGAGTCTCATTGGGTCATTAACTAACGGTTTCATAGGAATGTTCCTGTGATGTGCAAGGAACGTTTCCAAGAGACCATTCCCTTAAAGTCAAATAGAACTTACCCAGAACTTTGTTACTATGTTCTCGGAACTTGATATTAATGTTCTAGACACGTTTCATGGGAACGTTGCAAGAACATTCATGTATCCAGTTTTCTGTGGGTTACGAGAATATTTCATCAACGTCCCAACTAACATCAACAGAACATGGTTGCCATGTTCTCAGAACATCAGATATTCATTTTCTAGACACTTTTCATGGAAACGTTTCAAGAACATATCTGTGTTCCAAAAAAGTTTAATTACACATCTTGTTACCGAGCCATACAAGGCCCTGATTGGTGACCCACTGATCCTTTCATAGCTCTGTCTGTTGGCAAGGTTAGGGATACTCAAACACACATTGTGTTTAACATACAGCGTTTTAAACGTACATACAGTGCACTTGGAAAGTATTTAGACCCCTTGACTTTTTCCAAATGTTGTTTTCGTTACAGCCGTGTTCTAAAATGTATTAAATAAATGAAAAATCCTCATCAATCTACACACAATGCCCCATAATGACAAAGCAAAAACAGGTTTTTAGAATATTTGCAAATGTACTAAAAACAGAAATACCATAAGTATTCAGATCGTTTGCTATGAGACTCGAAATTGAGCTCAGGTGCATCCTGTTTCCTTTGATCATCCTTGAGATGTTTCTACAACTTGATTGGAGTCCAATTGTGGTAAATTCAATTGATTGGACATCATTTGGAAAGGCACACACCTCTCTATATACACACCTCTCTGTTGACAGTGCATGTCAGAGCAAAAACCAAGCCATGAGGTTGAAGGAATTGTCCATAGAGCTCCGAGACAGGATTTTGTCGAGGCACAGATATGGGGAAGGGTACCACACATTTCTGCAACATTGAAGGTCCCCAAGAACACAGTAGCCTCCATAACTCTTAAATGGAAGAAATTTGAAACCACCAAGACTCTTCCTAGAGCTGGGGGTCCGGCCAAACTGAGCAATTGGGGGAGAAGGGCCTTGGTCAGGGAGGTGATGGTCACTCTGACAGAGCTCCAGAGTTTCTCTGTGGAGATGCGAGAACCTTCCAGAAGGACAACCATTTCTGCAGCACTCCACCAATCAGGCCTTTATAGTAGAGTGGCCAGACGGAAGCTACTCCTCAGTAAAAGGCACGTGACATCTCGCTTGGAGTCACTACAGTGAAGCATGGTGGTGGTAACATCATGCTGTGGGGATGTTTTTCAGCAGCAGCGACTGGGAGGCTAGTTAGGATCGAGGGTAAAATGAATGGAGCAAAGTACAGAGAGATTCTTGATGAAAACCTGCTCATGGCCTCAGACTGGGGCGAAGGTTCACCTTTCAACAGAACAACAACCCTAAGCAAAATATGGAAAAAGTCTAGGGGTCTGAATACTTTCCAAATGCACTGTATGCACCGAATCCAATGGTTGTAAAGATGGGGAGAGGTCTGTCCGTAATAAAGCGATGCTCCGCTTTATTGACACCACACTTCACAAAGCAAGTCCTGCAGACTGTAATTGTATCTTAATTATTAGTCATATGGTCAAATGCTGCAAAGAAAGACTTAGTTAAGCTACAGCTTGCCCAGTTCAGAGTTCAGAGCAGCAGCTCGTCTTCATTGTAATCAGAGGGCTAATATGAATACTATGCATGCCAGTCTCTCTTGGCTAAGAGTTCAGAAAAGATTGACTGTCACTTTAAAAAAAATAAGAAACATTCATCTTTTGGAAATTCCAAATTGTTTGCATATTCAACTTACACAGCACCGACACACACTTACCCCACCAACATGTCACCAGGGGTCTTTTCACAGTCCACAGGTCCAGAACAAATTCAAGGAAACGTACAGTATTATACAGAGCCATGAGTGCATGGAACCCCCTTCCATCTCGCAAGTGAACAGCAAGCCCGGTTTAAAAAAACTACTGTCATAAAGCAACACCTCATGGAATAACGCCTCCCCCATGTGACCTACTTGTTCTGTGTTAACTAACATGTTATGTGTTGGACCCCGGCAATCAAACTCTACCTTGTAGGCCTACCCAGTATCTAAGGCTTGGCTTGACAATCTCTGAATGTCATTAAAGTTTAGTGTTTAATAACAGATGTATTTTTCCATTCATCAAAGGGCTGCTGCACAGTTTGGATTGATTTATTTTATTTGCCAGTAAAGAAAATACACATATACACACAGTACAAAGATTTTTAAAGGTGACCGGGACTGGGGCCTCCCGATTGACGCAACAGTTTAAGGCACTGCATCGCAGTGCTTGAGGCGTCACTACAGAACCAGGTTCAATCCCAGGCTTTGTCGCAGCCGGCTGCGACCGGGAGACCCATGAGGCTCTGTACAATTGGCCCAGCATGGTTAGGGGAGGGTTTGACCAGCTGGGATGTCCTTATCCCATTGCGCTCTAGCGACTCCTTGTGGTGGGCCGGGCGCATGCACGCTGACTTTGGTTGCCAGTTGTACGGTGTCTTCTCCAACACATTGGTGTGGCTGGCTTCCGGGTTAAGTGAGCAGTGCGGCTCTTGACTTCGCCTCTTTCGAGTTTCAACAATGGGACAAGACTGTAACTACCTATTGGATATCACAAAATTGGGGAGAAAAATTGGTACTTTTAAAAATAATAATACAAATATCTTTTTTTAAATAAAAAATAATATTGACCGAGGCTGCAAAATAAAGTCAGGGACTTATTTCTGTTGTGATGCCTTTTTTTTTTTTTTTTTTACATAAATACATATACAATTACAGACAGTAGATACAGACACATGACAGAGATACAGACAAAAAAATACTTAACCTCCAGATGAGTATGAGGGGGAGTACAATTCTTACAAGCTTGTTTTGGCTGGTCTGTAGCTTATTCTTTAGGGGCCGGTTTCCCAGACATTTAAGCCTAGTCCTGGACTAAATAAGATTATTGGAGAATCTTCTTTGAGAATGCTTTTTAGTTCTGGACTAGTCTTAATCTAATCCCTAGATTTTTGGGGCTACTGGTGAATAATATGTGCTGCCGTTTATTTGTCAAATGGCAGCCAATCATCGATCATCAGGTTTTGCCACCAAAAAATGTTGAGTAGGTATAGCAAATGTTCCCACTCTGGTATTGGCACGTGCGCTCTAGCCAACAGCTTGCAGAGATAGTGCAGGTATAGCCTACTACATGATGAGATTATTATGGAAGAGATCATTTTTATCTGTCAAATGTCAGCCAAGCATCGATCATCATGTCACCAGAATAAAACCCTCCATATTTATTGAAAGGAGCATCAACCTCATCACTGTGCACTTTCACCACCCTGTGAAGTTCAACGTCATTTATTTAATCTGTAGCCTAATAAACTGCATGCTTTCCAATTATGTTGCGACATGTTTTATCCAACATGTATTTTACTCGCATAAAAAGGTGGGATGGAACCCTGGTTAATGGCAAGCTATTTTGAGGACGCTGGAATTATATTTTGGACGAATGTGCACATGCCTACAGGGGAATTTTGAAGTAGTCTAATAGATTAAAACATTGTGACTGGTTGTGTTTATGCCACATATAAAAGGTAATACATTTTAAAAGTTAAACGATAATAGGCTATATTGAAGAGATAGGTTCTAGGCGTGCGAGGATTAGCCGCTCGGATTGGAAAGGAGGCAGAGAGCGTGTTTAACTTCCCTGAAAAATGGGGCCTGCTGGGAGCATATGTGGCCACGTTATTATAGGACGACTTGGGAGAATGATGATCTGCAACAGACCCCGCAGCTCAGTATCAGAAGTAAAAATACAGCCAGACTGGCCTGCTAATGTGCATTTCTAGACCTTATAAACTGCCGAGAGTAGACCCACAACTGATCCAAACCAAATGATGAAACATTAAAGTCACCGGACTTTTGTGCCATTATTCAATTGACATTATGGTAACTCTTCATTTTAAGGGGTACTTATGTAATTACACTGTAACAAATATTGTTATAAATTGTAATACATCGTTTCACTGTGAAAGCAACATGTAACTAACTGGTGGTAATTGCAGTCTGTAATTACAAAGGTGTAACAATGAATGCTTGTTACCATGTTTGTTACAACTGTTCAAGTTTACAATAGCATCCCAAACATATATCCCAACTAGTCGCGACCCATCATTCAGGGCAAACATTAATCAAATTGAAATTAATATTTTGTGGGGGGCTTGCCTGTTTTGCATGTTATTTTGATATTAATATGTGACATATATCAGTTTGCAAACAATGTTAAGAAAATGATATATCATTGAGTTAAAAAAGCCACGTAGAAACATGGTCTCTTTTTTGTTTTCTTGAGTAAGGCAGCTCCAAAATGCAAGTGTTTCAGCCTAGCTCAGTGCTTTCTGTGGGGGTGGGGCAAGCCAGCAGAAAATACGGAGCCGTGCGCCTCAGTGTTCTCTCACTCATGGGGACACTATGTCACCGCCAAGTCTAAGAGTAGAGCTCGAAAATTCAAGCCCCTTGGGTGCTGCCATAGAGTTACATTAGAAGTGTCCATCCAAGAAGGCTCAAGGTCATTGGCCACAGATAAAATGATTTCAAATCTTGTTATATCTACAGCAGATTTGATTGGACTGATCATGTCAACATCATACTTTCAAAATCTTAGCTAGCAGTCATCATCATGAATCAAGTTGGCAAATCCATTTTAAACACTGTTTCCCATGCTTGTTCTATGAACCATAAACAATTAATGAACATTAAGTCACTAACAGCTTACAGACGGTAGGCAATTAAGGTCACAGTTATGAAAACCTAGGACACTAAGGAGGCCTTTCTACTGACTCTGAAAAACACCCAAAGAAAGATGCCCAGGGTCCCTGCTCATCTGCGTGAACGTGCCATAGGCATGATACAAGGAGGCATGAGGACTGCAGATGTGGCCAGGGCAATAAATTGCAATGTCCATACTGTGAGACGCCTAAGACTGCGCTACAGGGAGACAGGGCGGACAGCTGATCGTCCTCGCAGTGGCAGACCACGTGTAACAACACCTGCACAGGATCGGTACATCTGAATATCACACCTGTGGGACAGGTACAGGATGGCAACAACAACTGCCAGAGTTACACCAGGAACGCACAATCCCTTCATCAGTGCTCAGACTGTCCGCAGTAGGCTGAGAGAGGCTGAACTGAGGGCTTGTAGGCCTGTTGTAAGGCAGGTCCTCACCAGACATCACCGGCAACAACGTCACCTTTGGGCACAAACCCACCGTTGCTGGACCAGACAGGACTGGAAAAAAGTGCTCTTCACTGACGAGTTGCGGTTTTTGTCTCACCAGGGGTGATGGTCGGATTTGCGTTTATCGTTGAAGGAATGAACGTTACACCGAGGCCTGTACTCTGGAGCGAGTACGATTTGGAGGTGGAGGGTCCGTCATGGTCTGGGGCGGTGTGTCACAGCATCATCGTCATTGAAGGCAATCTCAACGCTGTGCATTACAGGGAAGACATCCTTCTCCCTCATGTGGTACCCTTCCTGCAGGCTCATCCTGGCATGACCTGCAAAATTGAAAATGCCACCAGCCATACTGCTTGTTCTGTGCGTGATTTCCTGCAAGACAGGAATGTCAGTGTTCTGCCATGGCCAGCAAAAAGCCCGGATCTCAATCACATTGAGCACGTCTGGGACCTGTTGGATCGGAGGGTGAGGGCTAGGGCCATTCCCTCCAGAAATGTCCGGGAACTTGTCCGGGTGTCTTGGTGGAAGAGTAAGGTAACATCTCACAGCAAGAACCGGCGAATCTGGTGCAGTCCATGAGGAGGAGATGAACTGCAGTACTTAATGCAGCTGGTGGCCACACCAGATACTGACTGTTACTTCTGATTTTGACCTCCCCCTTTGCTCAGGGACAGATTTTTCCATTTCTGTTCATCACATGTTTGTGGAACTTGTTCAGTTTACGTCGCAGTTGTTGAATCTTGTTATGTTCATACAAATATTTACACATGTTAAGTTTGCTGAAAATAAACGCAGTTGACAGTGAGAGGACATTTCTTTTTTTGCTGAGTTTAGTCTGGGGTAATGTAAATTGTCATAGCTACATTCTTCTTCTCTACCACAGATTCCCACAAGGTCTACCTCCAGAATGGGGAAATGCTTACAATAAAGAAACAGATGAAGACAGAGACAGAGTTATCTATTTCCTTGTAATGTTAAAAAGGGAAAAAAAAGATCCCATTTTTCTAAATGAGCCATCTAGACCACTGCTCACCACTGCTAGAATGGTTATTTTTATGTTATTGAGTAGGACTACTTATTTAATCTAATTAATCAAATTATTAATCTAACAATAACAATTTTTGTAAGAAATGTAAGGTATTTTTACATGTTGCAATAAAGTTGACATAAGGAAAAGCTCATCTTGTGTTTGTAGGTATTTTCACTTGGTAAGTAATTATAAAGCAATTGCTCGTAAGTAACTTTAAAGTTACACTTAACTTGAAATAGCTAAATCCTATGTTACAACTAGCGACGACCTTGTACGTACGCGGATATTACAGATATATGATATATCTATGGTGTATTAGTGTGTTTATTTTCTCACTTGGATGGCACTTTCAGGAGCTGATTGTAACGCTTCTCGTGGGCTGAAGGAAGAGTGGACCAAGGTGCAGCATTTAAAGTGTTCATGATTTCATCCAAAGAAAACAAATCGAACAAAACAACAAACAGGAGAACGAAAGTGACCAGTTCTGTCAGGCAAACAAAACAGCTAAACACAAAATAACTACCCACAAAACACAGGTGGGAAAAGGATACCTAAGTATGGTTCTCAATCAGAGACAACGATAGACAGCTGCCTCTGATTGAGAACCACACCCGGCCAAACACATAGAAATAGACCACATAGAACCAAAACATAGAATGCCCACCCCAACTCACGCCCTGACCAACCAAAATAGACATAAAAAGGTCAGGGCGTGACACTGATGATTAGATTGTCAGGATGGGTAACATATTTTGTAGGTTCACAATAATTACAAGTAAGTATCCCTCAAGATTCACTTTATTTTAAATAGCTAAATCCTGTGTAAGACCTAATGAATACAATGTACATGTGCAGATATTACATGTACTCTGGTGTACTAGTGTGTTTATTTTCTCATTTGGATGGTGCAACCATAAGCTTTAAAATTAGGGCCAGGTTGTCAGGATGAATAATGTACTATATACAGTGAGCACCATAATTCATTGGACAGTGACATTTTTTGTTTGTTATTTTGGTTCTGTACGCTGGCACTTTGAGTTTGAGAGGATACAATGAGGGTGAAGTGCAGACTGTCAGCTTTAATTTGAGGGTATTTTCATACATATCAGATGAACCGTTTAGAAATTATAGAAGCTTTTGTACATAGTCCCCCCAATTTTCGACATTCAAAACACTTTAGACAGTTTAACATAATGTAGAATAAAGTAATCATTGTTAATATTTGGTTGCATATGCTTTGCATGCAATGACTGCTTGAAGTCTGCGATGTATCGACATCACCAGACGCTGGGTATCTTCCCTGGTGATGCTCTGCCAGGCCTGGACTGCAGCCATCTTCAGCTCCTGCTTGCTTCGGGGACTTATTGCCTTCAGTCTCCTCTTCAGCATGTAAAATGCAAGTTCAATTGGATTCAGATCCGGTGATTGACTCGGCCAGTCAAGAATTTTACACTTTTTGGCCATCAAAAACGCTTTCATTGCTCTAGCAGTATGTTTAGGGTCATTGTCTTGTTGCATGATGAAGTGGCGTCCAATGAGTTTGGAGGCATTTGGTTTTATCTGAGCAGATAAAATATTTCTGTAGACATCAGAATTCATTGTTCTACTTCTGTCTGCAGTCACATCATCGATGAAGACAAGTGAGCCTGTTCCACTGGCAGCCATACAGGCCCAAGCCATAACACCCCCTCCACCATGTTTCACGGATGAGGTGGTATGCTTTGGATCATGGGCATGTCTTTTTTTTCTCAACACTTTCCTCTTTCCATCACTCTGGTACATGTTAATCTTTGTCTCATCTGTCCACAATACTTTTTTTCCCAGAACTCTTGGGGCTCTTTTAGGTGCTTTTAAGCAAACTGTAATCTCGCCTTTCTGTTCTTCAGGCTTATCAGTGGTTCGCATCTTGTAGTGTACCCTCTGTAGTCCTGCTGGTGTAGTCTTCTACGTATGGTAGACTGACACATCTACACCTGCATCCAGGAGAGTGTTTTTGATCTGTTGGGCTGTTGTCAGGGGGGTTTTCTTCACCATAGAGAGTATTCTCCGGTCATCCACTGCAATGGTCTTCCTCAATCTACCGGGTCTTTTGACATAATTGAGTTCACCGGTTGTTTTTGTCTTGTTAATGATGAACCAAACTGTTGACTTTGGCATGCCCAGGGTTTTTGCAATGTTCCTGATTGATTGATTTTCATTTCAGAGCCTTATGACGGCCAGCTTAATTTGCATCGACACTGCTGTCTTCCACATGTTGTCACACCCCAACAACAACCTCCAAAGGCAATAGCAAAGTCTAGAATCAATACTATTCATCAACAGCTCTCCTGCATTCACTAACGACACAAATGAATACACCTGCCTAACGACACACATCTGTGAAGCCAATTCAACAAATACTTGTAGTACCTTAAAATGGGCGGACCATGTACAAAAGGTGCTGTCATTTCTAACGGTTCATCCGATATGTATGAAAATACTCTCCAATTAAAGCTGACAGTCTGCACTTCACCCTCATTGTCATTGTATCCTTTCAAACTCAAAGTGCTAGAGTACAGAACCAAAATAACAAAAACAATGGACACTGTCCAATTAATTATGGTGCTCACTGTAAGTACACATTAATAACAAGTAGGTACCTCTCAAGATACAATTCCTTTTAACTAGCTAAATCCAGTGTAACACCTAGCAATTACTTTGTACTTATGCATATTTTACATGTACACTGTGATGTACTTGTGTGTTTATCCTCCCACTTGAGGATGACACCCACTTGAGGATGACACCTGTATGTTAGACCCCAGTCAGTGCGGTTGACCTAGATCTTATCTGTTTTTGTAAACTCAACCAAGTTAACCCAAATGGTGCACTTTTGGGGGCAAGTGCTCAGCCTGGTCTCATAGACTTGATGTAAATTATTAAAAGTAAATCCGGGACACCCAAATTAGTATGGTATGTTAAGTTTGGTATGGTTACATAAGATAGATGGTTACTTAAGGCAAAAACTAAAGTAGGGTGGTTGGTCAGGGTGGATGGGTGTGCGTGACGCGAACGTCTAGCAACCCAAAGGTTGCGAGTTTCAATCTCATCACAGAGAACTTTAACATGATCAACTATTCAACTGCTTACTACTTTTTAGCTGCATTGCAACTACTTAGCATATTAGCTAACCCTTCCCCTAACCTTAACTATTTTAGCTATCCCTTCCCCTAACTCTAACCCTAACTGTAACCCTTTAACCTAACTCTTAACCCTAACCCGTAACCCTAACCCCTAGCCTAGCTAACATTAGGGGAACATTACCGATAACATTAGAAAAATGTTCTCTCTCCCTAGAATTGTTAGCTGGGACTCTGCTTCTCTCCCGATCAAGCTGAAGCTAGTAAAGGGATGACTTAAAAGCCTTTTGGATTTTGGAAATAGTTGTGCTGACCTCCTATCCTTATGTCAGTCTATAAAAAATTAACAGAATTGGCAGAGCACATCACTTGAAATGAAACAATTGTTATAATATATTACATTCTTAACCTGAGTAATCTTAGGACAACAGAGATTCATTCATATTATCATAAGGCTGAGTAAAGCAATCAGAGGTTATTGCCTGCCTTGTTTCAGCAGTCAAAAGTAGTGCACTATAGGGAATAGGGTGCCATTGGGATGCAACCAGGATGGATTTCCCCAGATCCCCAGGGAGAAGGGCATTTTAACAAGCAGATGTGTCTGTGTCTGTCAGCTGCAAAAAACAGTGACTTCCAAATCAATATGATTCAAGAGGTCATTGGGCAGTGGTAATTACTGCTCCCCAGCTCCCAGTGACAGAGTGCCCACATCCCAAATGGCTCCCTAGTCTCTATTTAGTGCACTACTTTTGACCATGTCTCTGGTCAAAGGTAGTGCACTATATATGGAATAGGGTGCCATTTGGGAAGCCTACACTGGTTCAGTCTTTCCGCTTGCTGTGTTAAAACCACATTTTGGCAGGGAGAGCGGAGCTGATAGGGGATGTCTCTCTTCATTCTCCATCTCTCTTCAGTGGAAAATCTCTGACAAATCTGAAATCCATGAATAGCTGGTTAGATAAGGCTGGTTGCTACTTTTTGTTCAGCCTGATTACAACTGGATGTTTATATGAACCGTTACAAATCAGAAGGCAGGGTTGTTTGCAGGGTATAACGCATAAATATTATTGGTAATGTTAAATGTCATGGTTCCTTTGTATGTGTTGTTGTATGCAGATAATGGTGACGTACATGGTTGTCCCATATGTTCAATAGCAACTTGTTGATGCTTTAGAGATGAGCTTAAAGGCATTTCTGCAAACCCTGCATTGGATGTTAGCAACATGTACTCTGCCATTACTCAATTTAGAACACATGCTAGATTAGCACACATGCATATTAATCACAGAGCAGTTTATGTTTTGTGCTGTATCCTTAAGTGGCTGCTCTAGTGACCAGCTGCAGTATCTCCCCCTGACTATGGAACAAATGAGAGCAATACATTTCCCTCATCAGGATGGAAATGAGATGTAGAAAGGCCATTTGAATTTTCTGTAGTGCACCATTTGGCACATGAAAGCAAGTGGTGCTTTTTTATTAGATGAGGCATTAAACAACATCATGTTTGTCCTTTGATCTAATATATTTTAATGGTGACTGTATTACAGCCTCAACCTAATTTATCTTCAACAGAGAATAGGGACTGGTAGATAAAGAAATGGGTTTTTGTTTTTGGAACAATTACTTAAGGTATGTATAATCTAAAAGAGGTGTTAAGATGTAACACGCACAGACACAATCTATAGACTTTAAATTCAACTTGATCAAACCCTGGAAGCTCCCCAATTGTCATGCCCTGATCTGTTTCACCCGTTCCTGTGATTGTCTCCAACCGCTCCAGGTGTCGCTTATGGGTCTCGCCTTGTGCCTTGATACCAAAATCACTTAACATTTAGTTTTTAGCTTGGAAAGTAAATGTCCTGGTGTGCTCAACAGAGAAGTAAGAGAAGTTAATCAAATCTAACATGATATCATAGGAAAATGTCATACGGTCAAGTTTTTGCTAAAAGTTATGCCTCAACCAATTGATGCTTATGTCAATTGGCCATGCTCCCAGCAGGGTTTCTGGAGCCAATGGGAAAAGATGAGTGTCAACCATTTGAAGCTTATGTCAAAGGGTACCTAGTCAGTTGTACAACTGAAATGTGTCTTCTGCATTTAACCCAACCCTTCTGAATCAGAGAGATGCAGGGGGCTGCCTTAAATCATTATCCATGTCTTTGACATCTGGGGGATAACTGCTTTGCTCAGAACAAGAGATTTTTACCTTGTTAGCTCAGGGATTTGATCCAGCAACCTTTCAGTTACTGGCCCAACATTCTAACCATTAGGCTATGCTGCATTTAGTGGGAAAAGAGTAGTGTTTTTTTCTTGTTGCTTTTTAATTGTATTTTCATGGTGGGTGCAGAGAAAATATATCTGTCCGCTAATACAGCACTATTAAAGGCTCAGTAAACTACTTTTGTGAGAAAAAATATACAGCGCAATTGGAAAGTTTTCAGACCCCTTGACTTTTTCCACATTTTGTTACGTTACAGCCTTATTCTAAAATTGATTCAATACATTTTTTCTCCTCATCAATCTTCACCCCATAATGACAAAGCGAAAACAGGTTTTTAGAAATGATTGCAAATTTAAACAAAATAAAAAACAGATACCTTATTTACATAAGAATTATTTGGAAAGGCACACCTGTCTATAGAAGGTCCAAACCCCCCCCGATTTAATCCATTTGAGAATAAGGCTGTAACGTATCAAAATGTAGAAAAAGGCAAGGGGTCTCAATACTTTCCAAATGCACTGTATTTTATTTATCCTGATTTTCCAGGGGGTGCACCCTCAGCACCCCTACTTCCCATGGCTATGGACATATCTGTCTCTTTTTCTCTCGCTCACTCACTCACTCACTCTCTCACTCACTCACTCACTCACTCACTCACTCACTCACTCACTCACACACTCACTCACTCACTCACTCACACACTCACTCACACACTCACTCACTCACTCACTCACACACTCACTTACACTCTCACTCTCACTCTCACTCTCACTCTCACTCTCACTCTCACTCTCTCACTCTCACTCTCACTCTCACTCTCACTCTCTCTCACTCTCACTCACTCACTCACTCACTCACTCACTCACTCACTCACTCACTCACTCACTCACTCACTTACACTCTCACTCTCACTCTCACTCTCACTCTCACTCTCACTCTCACTCTCACTCTCACTCTCTCACTCTCACTCTCACTCTCACTCTCACTCTCACTCTCACTCTCTCTCACTCTCACTCACTCACTCACTCACTCACTCACTCACTCACTCACTCACTCACTCACTCACTCACTCACTCACTCACTCACTCACTCACTCACTCCACAATTCAATTCAAGGGGCTTTATTGGCATGGGAGACATACTGTATGTTGACATTGCCAAAGCAAATGAAATGGATAAACAAAAGTGAAATATACAAAAAGTGAACAGTAAATAAAGCCACTCACACAATTTCAAAAATAATAAAGACATTTCAAATGTCATATTATGTCTATATACAGTGTTGTAGCGATGTGCAAATAGTTATAGTACAAAAGGGAAAATAAATAAATATGGGTTGCCTTTACAATGGTGTTTATTCTTCACGGGTTTCCCTTTTCTTGTGGCAACAGGTCACAAATATTGCTGCGGTGATTGCACTCTGTGCTATTTCACCCAATAGATATGGGAGTTTATCAACATTGGATTTGTTTTCAAATTCTTTGTGGGTCTGTGTAATCTGAGGGAAATATGTGTCTCTAATATGGTCATACATTTGGCAGGAGGTTAGGAAGTAGAGCTCAGTTTCCACCTCATTTTGTGGGCAGTGTGCACATAGCCTGTCTTCTCTTGAGAGCCAGGACTGCATACGGCGAACTTTCTCAATAGCAAGGCTATGCTCACTGAGTCTGTACATAGTCAAAGCTTTCCTTAATTGTGGGTGAGTCACAGTGGTCAGGTATTCTGCCACTGTGTGCTCTTTGTTTAGGGCCAAATAGCATTCTAGTTTGATCCATTTTTTTGTTAATTCTTTCCAATGTGTCAATTACTTATCTTTTTGTTTTCTCATGATTTGGTTGGGTCTAATTGTGTTGCTGTCCTGGCTCTCTATGGGCTCTGTTTGTGTTTGTGAACAGAGCCCCAGGACGAGCTTGCTTAGGAAACTCTTCTCCAGATTCATCTCTCTGTAGGTGATGGCTTTGTTATGGAAGGTTTGGGAATCACTCCCTTGTAGAATTTAACGGCTCTTTTCTGTATTTTGATAATTAGCAGGTATCGGCCTAATTCTGCTCTGCATGCATTATTTGGTGTTTTACGTTGTACATGACAAATATTTTTGCCGAATTCTACATGCAGAGTGTCAATTTGGTGTTTGTCCCATTTTGTGAATTCTTGGTTGGTGAGCGGACCCCAGACCTCACAACCATAAAGGTCAATGGGTTCTAAAACTGATTCAAGTATTTTTAGCCAGATCCTAATTGGCATGTCACATTTTATGTTCCTTTTGATGGCATAGAAGGCCCTTCTTGCCTTGTCTCTCAGATCGTTCGCAGCTTTGTGGAAGTTACCTCTGGTGCTGATTTTAAGGCTGAGGTATGTATCATTTTTTATGTGTTCTAGGGCAACGGTGTCTATATGAAATTTGTATTTGTGGTCCTGGCAACTGGACCTTTTTTGGAACACCATTATTTTTGCATTGTGTATTAGATTGTGTGTATTAGGTTTTATTGTGGAATTTGTTAGATATTAGGTTAAGTTGTGGAATTGTTAGATGTTACCTGTTAGATAGCGCTGCACTGTCGGATCTAGAAGCATAAGCATTTCGCTACACTCGCAATAACATCTGCTAACCATGTGTATGTGACCAATAAAAATGCATTTCATTTTATTTGAAATCCAAACATATATGGGGCTGCATGATGCAACTATGGTTTATGGGCTGCTGATGGTTTGAGAAGCTCTAAAACAAAAGCGTGCGATTTGTTCCTTGCCTCAGGCTGCACATGCTGTTCTCTCATCAAGTCATCATATTTGTACCCATCAGACTATTCTCAATTTAACCTTGTCTTTACTAATATGTAGAATGGCCTATTATCAAATGTGCAGGAACAGGGGCAAGGGAAAAAAAAGGTGTTTCGGGAAACCAAGTGAAATCTGTTCGGGAACATGGATTGTAACATGTTTTAGCAACAAAACAGATTTAATTAAGCTTGTGACAGCCCTGCTCTCTGCACCCTCGAGAAAGGAATGAAGGAGAGAGGGGAGGAGATGGAAACGCACAGTGGTGAGATATTCTGTAGCTGAAGGTAATGTGTCAGCCTATTCATTATGAATTAAAAAAAAAAAAGCCCTACTACTAAGCTATTCAAAATCAAATACAAATGCACTATAATTGAAGGCTCTCTGTAAAACGCCCTGCGCAGTCAATGAACCAACATCATCACCTAGACCTATAGTTCTCTCCCAGACTCACGGATAGAACGTTTGGAGCGTAGCATAAGGTAACCAGTCCATCCAGTATGCATAATAATACAGTCATCACTCTAAAGTGGTTACAAGAATTGGTTTAATTTTGGAGTGTAGGCCAGATTATTATGTACCAAAAGCATCTTAAATCAGTTTTTAAAAAATGTTTTTTGCAATGAGTAATAGGCTATGTATTGTATAACGGTACAATCATTATTTAAATTCAGGGTTTTTTTAGGGCTTGGGCTCACATGTAGGCCTACGCATAAGCTCTAATATGCCTATCGGTGTTTTTAATGAATCATCACCTTAGAAAGCGCTGTCCATTTAGTTGTGTTAGGCTTTGAAACAACATCCACAACGACCATGCTTCCACTCATTTTCAACCTGTTGTTGAACTTCTTCCTTCAAATTGATACATTATGATCAAGTTTTAAAAGAATGATACTGTTTTGAGGATAAGTGTTTGATGTGACTTTTGATTGGATTTGCATTGATGTCAGAGTGGTTAGAGGGACAATAGAGCCCTGAGCAGCAGGCCGTTAGCAACCTTATGTTTGTTAGCGAGTACTACCAAGCATGTCCAGAGTGCGTAAGAGGAGATTACCAAGGAATTTTACTGTGGTCCTGACTCATGACTGCCAGTGTGGCAGTAATATGGTCACAGCAACAGCCCTACATACAACAACATGTATAAACTGTATTTATAATTACTGTATATGACCATTTTTTAGGTTGACAATAATTCTATTACACAATTTCTGATAAATCACATGCCTTACTTTTATTTTCCTACATAAGTAAAATCAGGATTATGACTCTACTGCCATTCATTCCAACCAGACCAGTGTTTCCCATTCGCGATCCTGGGGATCCTAAGGGGTGCACGTTTTGGTTTTTGCCATAGCACTACACAGCTGATTCAAATAACCAACTCATCATCAAGCTTTGATTATTTGAATCAGCTGTGTAGTGTTAGGGCAAAAACCAAAATGAGCAGCCCTTGGGGAATCCAGGACTGAGTTTGGGAAACCCTCAATTAGACTGTTTTGGATTTCTCCCTGACCAATATGGCTGCCATTTTCACTCAATTTTGGAACTTTGAGGGTTTATGACATAGCCCTTCTAGTAATTGAGTAAGATTTCTATGGAAAGACAGACAGACAGACAGACAGACAGACAGACAGACAGACAGACAGACAGACAGATGCATGCAGACAGACAGACAGCCAGACAGCCAGACAGACAGACAGACGCAGGCAGACAGGCAGGCAGACAGGCAGGCAGGCAGGCAGGCAGCCAGCCAGGCAGGCAGGCAGGCAGGCAGGCAGGCAGAGAGACGCAAACAGACAGATGCAGACAGGTAGGCAGACAGACAGTCAGATGAAAAAAAATGTGACCAATGCCCTCTTCAGAATTCATTCCAACAAGCTTCTAGAACTGCAAGATAATTTTGTCCAAGGGAGGTCAAAAATGCTTTTGGGGCAATTGACTTAAAATTGTATTAATTCGCCCCATCCCCATTACATTGCAGAAAGGTTAGTGTCACGCCCTGGCCTTAGTTATCTTTATTTTCTGTAATATTTTGGTTAGGTCAGGGTGTGACAGGGGGGATGTTTGTGTTTTTGTCTTGTCTTGGGTGGTTGTAGTGTCTAGGGGGTTTTGTTAGAGTGTATGGGTTTGTGTTGAGTGTAGGTATCTAGGTATGTCTATGGTTGCCTGAATGGTTCTCAGAGGCAGCTGTCATTCATTTGTCTCTGATTGGGAGCCATATTTAAGGCAGCCATAGGCATTGGGCTGTTGTGGGTAATTGTCTATGTTGAACGTTAGTAGCTTGTGTGTGCACTTTCGTTTATAGCTTCACGGTCGTGTGTTTGTTTTGTGAGTTTTGTAAGAGTGTTTCGTTTCATGTTACGTCTTCGTCAAAATAAAAGGAAGATGTATTTCTCTCACGCTGCGCCTTGGTCTCCTCACTACAACGATCGTGACAGTTAGGCCTGACTTGAAGCCTAACCTACAGTTAATGTTGGTTTGAGTGACATCGGCAGAACGGTTGAGGCTAGAAACAACATTCAGGTATGGGATTGTTCAACAGACACAAGCCTACATCTGACCATGTGAAATGAACTCTTCACAGTGAAAACTTGGTCCCACAGAGAACAAGTCCTTTCTTCCATAGAAAAGCATTACCTACAGCCCTCACACAAACATGATGCACGCATGGGACTGCAATTGAGCTAGCTAACCATCCTTTGTCACAACCCAGCGTGACCTTATAGCAGTGGTGGGCCGTCAGGGCCTGCAAGGCCTTCTCTGCTGGCTTAAACATCATCAGAATATAACTTTTTTTTAAATATATATTTTCCCGCAAATATGTATTAAATTATTCCCCAGAGTAAGAGTTATACTCTTAATTTCATAGCTTTCCTCTTGGTTGCACTGCTTCCAGCCCCAGGTTGAGATTTGGAGGGCTGGTCTTTATGTTAGATCTTTTATCCAATCATATTCAGCCATCATGTGTTGCCAGGGGTCTAAAATCTGCCCTCAGGCCTTCAGAATCAACAGTGCGGCGCTTGTAGCTTATAGGGAATTGAAATGAAAATTTAGTGTCAACCAATCAGCTTTAGAGTTGGCTATTGTACGCCTGCTGGCTGGCTCCAGTGTTACACAGGAGCCAGCTAGCAGGCGTAGTGCGTGCACGTCTTTTGAGTGCGTGCACGTCTTTTGGATTACCAATATTGAGAGGCAGGTCCTATGGAGATCTAGGAAACTGAATTTGATAAACGAATTAATTTGCGTACTACTAAGCTGTTTTTTCAACCCACAATGGCGGAAGGAGGAGAAGATATCGATTTGGTCGAGGATATAATTATAACGCCATTCTCAAGACGAACTTTTCAAGAAAAGTTAGACATTGTAAGGAGAGGTCGCCCGACGCCACAAAGCCTGTCACAGGCGGGAAAGGGCTTCGTTCGCTCGCCACTTTCAAAGTTCCAACTACGAGCGCTATCAATGGCTCACAGGCTCAGAGAAGCACTGCAAACTGTACTGCTGGGAATGCCTATTATTTGCAAGTGATCGATTTGGTGTTTGGAGCCACACTGGCTTTGCAAACTTGAGTTGTCTAACCAAGGCAGCAACGAGACACCAAAGTACGGCCGGGCACTAACAAGCAATGGTGCTTTTGAAAACTTTTGGGGACACCGGAGTGGATCTACAGCTCAAAGAACAAGCGTGCAGGGCAACGGAGCTGCACAATGAAAAGGTGAAGGGAAATATTGAAAAGACTCATTGATTGTGTCATGTTTTTGGGTAAACATTGTTTACCCAAAAATGTCAATTTGTCAATTTCAAGGTGACGCAACGCCTGGTTATACTGCGTTTCTGTCTAAATGTATAGTGTCTAGAGCCAGGTGAGGTGGATTATTTCGGGTGGGACTGTGTAGTACCTCACTGAAGGCCCAGGCCCCAGGCCCACGGCACGCCACTGCCTTATAGGGATGCCCTGTGTTGAGGTTCAGCTTACTGCGGCAACAGGAGATTCATCCTCAACATGGTGATTAATTCTCTCCCTGCAATTACACAAAAACACTGTCTTCCATCCTGTGTAGAATGGGCAATTCTTAATGTAAAGACTTGAAACTCAGGGCATTGTTAAAGAGTGTCCCAGGAGACCATGTTACATATTTGTGACCAGGGCACCGTGATGATCCTGCATTTGAAATTTGAAGTCAATTGGCTCAAAAGCCTTTTTGACCTCCATTTGACACAATGGTCTTGCAGTTCTAGAAGCTAAGGGCCCTATTAGAATGAATTCTGATGAGGATGTCTGGTTTATTTCATTCCATTAATGAGTTGTCTGTCTGCCTGTCTGTATCTGTCTGTATGTATGTCTGTCTGTCTGCCAGCCTGTTAGTCTGCCAGCCTGTCTGTCTGAGTTTTATACCAATTTACCCATTGAAGCTGTATCACAAACTGTTTTTTGCTTTAAATGCAACGCATTTACTTATGCATTAATGCATATTTATGCGTCAGTACCTTGTCTGTAGAGGTGGGACAGAGGAGGAAGAGAGAGATGAGAAGAGGGGGGGGGGAAGAATAGGGAATGTAATGCAGAGAAGGGAGAGAGAGAAGGGGGAAAGTAAAAGGGTTAAGGAGGGAGGGGAAGAGAGAGGAGGGAGGTGCGGTGAGAGATGCACAGTACCAATCAAGTTTGGACACACCTACTCATTCAAGGAGTTTTCTTTATTTTACTATTTTCTACATTGTAGAATAATAGTGAAGACATCAGAACTATAAAATAACACGTTTTTTTATCATGTAGTAACCAAAAAAAGTGTAATACAAATCAAAATATATGTCATATTTGAGATTATTCAAAGTAGTCACCCTTTGCCTTGATGACAGCTTTGCGAACTCTTGGCATTCTCTCAACCAGCTTCATGAGGTAGTCACCTGGAATACATTTCAATTAACAGGTGTTCCTTGTTAAATGTTAATTTGTGGAATTTCTTTCCTTCTTAATATGGTTGAGCCAATCAGTTGTGTTGTGACAAGGTAAGGGTGGTATACAAAAGATAGCCCTATTTGGTAAAAGACCAATTCCATGTTATGGTAAGAACGGCTCAAATAAGCAAAGAGAAACGACAGTCCATCATTACTTGAACACATGAATGTCAGTCAATTCAGAACATTTCAAGAACTTTGAAAGTTTCTTCAAGTGCAGTCGCAAAAACAATCAAGCACTATGATGAAACTGGCTAACATAAGGACCGCCACAGAGAAGGAAGACCTAGAGTTACCTCTGCTGCAGAGGATAAGTTCATTAGACTTAACTGCACCTCAGAAATTGCAGCCCGAATAAAAGCTTCACAGAGTTCAAGTAACAGACACATCTCAACATCAGCTATTTAGAGGAGACTGCGTGAATCAGACCTTAATGGCTGAATTGCTGCAAAGAAACCACGACTAAAGGAGACCAATAATAAGAAGAGAGTTCCTTAGGCCAAGAAACACAAGCAATGAACATTAGACCGGTGGAAATCTGTACTTTAGTCTGATGAGTCTAAACTGGAGATTTTTGTTTCCAACCGCGGGTCTTTGTGAGACGCAGAATAGGTGAACAGATGATCTCCGCATGTGTGGATCCCACAACGTAGTATATAGTAGAAGGTGAGATGGTGTGTGTGCTTTGATGGTGACACTGTCTGCGATTTACTTAGAATTCAAGGCACACTTAACCAGCATGGCTACCACAGCATTCTGTAGCGATACGCCATCCCTTCTGGTTTGCGCTTAGTGGGAATACCTTCAAGACTGTTGGTAAAGTATTCCAGCAGAAGCTGGATGAGAGAATGCCAAGAGTGTGCAAAGCTGCCATCAAGGAAAGGGTGGTTACTTTGAAGAATTTAAAATATATATTTTTTAACACTTTTTTGGTTACTATATGATTCCATATGTGTAATTTCATGGTTGTGATGTCTTCACTATTATTCTACAATGTAGAAAGTAGTAAAAATAAAGAAAAACCCTGGAATGAGTGGGCGTGTCCACACTTTTGACTGGTACTGAATAAAAACTCAGCCAAAAAGAAACGTCCTCTCACTGTCAACTGCGTTGATTTTCAGCAAACTTAACATGTGTAAATATTTGTATGAACATAACAAGATTCAACAACTGAGACATAAACTGAACAAGTTCCACAGACATGTGACTAACAGAAATGGAATAATGTGTCCCTGAACAAAGGTGGGGTCAAAATCAAAAGTAACAGTCAGTATCTGGTGTACCGTTTTCTTAGCTAGCTAAGTTGTTTACCTGTTGCTAGGCAGTTGCTAGGGACATTCCTGGAAGAAGCTAGCTAGCTAAAAAGGAGTGTCTAGTTGGCAGAAGAGAAGAAGGGACAAAGAAGGGACAAAGTGGGACAAAATAAGGACAGAAGAAAAGGGAAAGGGGGGAAAAGGGACATTAAGGTGAAGCAGTCCTCTAAAGACACAAAAGACAATAATACAAGAAACAACACTTCTATTGCCTCTCCCTCTACGATACGCACTTCCGGGTTGGAGCGAGTAGTTGCATTCCGCTTTGCTCCACAGGTAGTATAACATTTCATTTCATTACAGTACAACAGTTTGATTTGTTTGATCTTAGCTGGCTACATAGCCGTCTTTGTATCCAAGATAATTGTCTAGTCTAGAGTAATTGTCGAGGTTACCTAGCCAGTTAGAGGTTACCTAGCTAGCTACACTTTCAAACAAAGTCAACAACGCAGCCACTGCTAGCTAGCCTATTTCACCAGCCAGCAGTACTATATCATTTTAGTCAATAAGATTTTTTGCAACGTAAGCTTAACTTTTTGAACATTCGAGACGTGTAGTCCACTTGTCATTCCAATCTCCTTTGCATTAGCGTAGCCTCTTCTGTAGCCTGTCAACTATGTGTCTGTCTATCCCTGTTCTCTCCTCTCTGCACAGACCATACAAACGCTTCACACCGCGTGGCCGCTGCTACTCTAACCTGGTGGTCCCAGCGTGCACGACCCACGTGGAGTTCCAGGTCTCAGGCAGCCTCTGGAACTGCCGATCTGCGGCCAACAAGGCAGAGTTCATCTCAGCCTATGCTTCCCTCCAGTCCCTCGACTTCTTGGCACTGACGGAAACATGGATTACCACTGATAACACTGCTACTCCTACTGCTCTCTCCTCGTCTGCCCACGTGTTCTCGCACACCCCGAGAGCTTCTGGTCAGCGGGGTGGTGGCACTGGGATCCTCATCTCTCCCAAGTGGACATTCTCTCTTTCTCCCCTGACCCATCTGTCTATCGCCTCCTTTGAATTCCATGCTGTCACAGTTACTAGCCCTTTCAAGCTTAACATCCTTATCATTTATCACCCTCCAGGTTCCCTTGGAGAGTTCATCAATGAGCTTGACGCCCTGATAAGTTCCTTTCCTGAGGATGGCTCACCTCTCACAGTTCTGGGTGACTTTAACCTCCCCATGTCTACCTTTGACTCATTCCTCTCTGCCTCCTTCTTTCCACTCCTCTCCTCTTTTGACCTCACCCTCTCACCTTCCCCCCCTACTCACAAGGCAGGCAATACGCTTGACCTCATCTTTACTAGATGCTGTTCTTCCACTAATCTCATTGCAACTCCCCTCCAAGTCTCCGACCACTACCTTGTATCCTTTTCCCTCTCGCTCTCATCCAACACTTCCCACACTGCCCCTACTCGGATGGTATCGCGCCGTCCCAACCTTCGCTCTCTCTCCCCCGCTACTCTCTCCTCTTCCATCCTATCATCTCTTCCCTCTGCTCAAACCTTCTCCAACCTATCTCCTGATTCTGCCTCCTCAACCCTCCTCTCCTCCCTTTCTGCATCCTTTGACTCTCTATGTCCCCTATCCTCCAGGCCGGCTCGGTCCTCCCCTCCTGCTCCGTGGCTCGACGACTCATTGCGAGCTCACAGAACAGGGCTCCGGGCAGCCGAGTGGAAATGGAGGAAAACTCGCCTCCCTGCGGACTTGGCATCCTTTCACTCCCTCCTCTCTACATTCTCCTCTTCTGTCTCTGCTGCTAAAGCCAATTTCTACCACTCTAAATTCCAAGCATCTGCCTCTAACTCTAGGAAGCTCTTTGCCACCTTCTCCTCCCTCCTGAATCCTCCTCCCCCTCCTCCCCCCTCCTCCCTCTCTGCTGATGACTTCGTCAACCATTTTGAAAAGAAGGTCGACGACATCCGATCCTCGTTTGCTAAGTCAAACGACACCGCTGGTTCTGCTCACACTGCCCTACCCTGTGCTTTGACCTCTTTCTCCCCTCTCTCTCCAGATGAAATCTCGCGTCTTGTGACGGCCGGCCGCCCAACAACCTGCCCGCTTGACCCTATCCCCTCCTCTCTTCTCCAGACCATTTCCGGAGACTTTCTCCCTTACCTCATCTCGCTCATCAACTCATCCTTGACCGCTGGCTACGTCCCTTCCGTCTTCAAGAGAGCGAGAGTTGCACCCCTTCTGAAAAAACCTACACTCGATCCCTCCGATGTCAACAACTACAGACCAGTATCCCTTCTTTCTTTTCTCTCCAAACTCTTGAACGTGCCGTCCTTGGCCAGCTCTCCTGCTATCTCTCTCAGAATGACCTTCTTGATCCAAATCAGTCAGGTTTCAAGACTAGTCATTCAACTGAGACTGCTCTTCTCTGTGTCACGGAGGCGCTCCGCACTGCTAAAGCTAACTCTCTCTCCTCTGCTCTCATCCTTCTAGACCTATCGGCTGCCTTTGATACTGTGAACCATCAGATCCTCCTCTCCACCCTCTCCGAGCTGGGCATCTCCGGCGCGGCCCACGCTTGGATTGCGTCCTACCTGACAGGTCGCTCCTACCAGGTGGCGTGGCGAGAATCTGTCTCCGCACCACGTGCTCTCACCACTGGTGTCCCCCAGGGCTCTGTTCTAGGCCCTCTCCTATTCTCGCTATACACCAAGTCACTTGGCTCTGTCATATCCTCACATGGTCTCTCCTATCATTGCTATGCAGACGACACACAATTAATCTTCTCCTTTCCCCCCTCTGATAACCAGGTGGTGAATCGCATCTCTGCATGTCTGGCAGACATATCAGTGTGGATGACGGATCACCACCTCAAGCTGAACCTCGGCAAGACGGAGCTGCTCTTCCTCCCGGGGAAGGACTGCCCGTTCCATGATCTCGCCATCACGGTTGACAACTCCATTGTGTCCTCCTCCCAGAGTGCTAAGAACCTTGGCGTGATCCTGGACAACACCCTGTCGTTCTCAACTAACATCAAGGCGGTGACCCGTTCCTGTAGGTTCATGCTCTACAACATTCGCAGAGTACGACCCTGCCTCACGCAGGAAGCGGCGCAGGTCCTAATCCAGGCACTTGTCATCTCCCATCTGGATTACTGCAACTCGCTGTTGGCTGGGCTCCCTGCCTGTGCCATTAAACCCCTACAACTCATCCAGAACGCCGCAGCCCGTCTGGTGTTCAACTTTCCCAAGTTCTCTCACGTCACCCCGCTCCTCCGCTCTCTCCACTGGCTTCCAGTTGAAGCTCGCATCCGCTACAAGACCATGGTGCTTGCCTACGGAGCTGTGAGGGGAACGGCACCTCCGTACCTTCAGGCTCTGATCAGGCCCTACACCCAAACAAGGGCACTGCGTTCATCCACCTCTGGCCTGCTCGCCTCCCTACCTCTGAGGAAGTACAGTTCCCGCTCAGCCCAGTCAAAACTGTTCGCTGCTCTGGCACCCCAATGGTGGAACAAACTCCCTCACGACGCCAGGTCAGCGGAGTCAATCACCACCTTCCGGAGACACCTGAAACCCCACCTCTTTAAGGAATACCTAGGATAGGATAAAGTAATCCTTCTAACCCCCCCTTAAAAGAGTTAGATGCACTATTGTAAAGTGGTTGTTCCACTGGATATCATAAGGTGAATGCACCAATTTGTAAGTCGCTCTGGATAAGAGCGTCTGCTAAATGACTTAAATGTAAATGTAAATGTAATGGTGTGGCCACCAGCTGCATTAAGTACTGCAGTGCATCTCCTCCTCGTGGAATGCACCAGATTTGCCAGTTCTTGCTGTAGATGTTACCCCACTCTTCCACCAAGGCACCTGCAAGTTCCTGGACATTTCTGGGGGGATTGGCCCTAGCCCTCACCCTCCGATCCAACAGGTCCCAGACGTGTTCAATGGGATTGAGATCCGGGCTCTTCGCTGGCCATGGCAGAACACTGACATTCCTGTCTTGCAGGAAATCATGCACAGAACGAGCAGTATGGCTGGTGTCATTGTCATGCTGGAGGGTCATGTCAGAATGAGCTTGCAGGAAGGGTACCACATGAGGGAGGAGGATGTCTTCACTGTAACGCACAGCATTGAGATTGCATGCAATGACAACAAGCTCAGTCCGATGATGCTGTGACACACCACCCCAGACCATGACGGACCCTCCACCTCCAAATCAATCCCGCTCCAGAGTACAGGCCTCGGTGTAACGCGAATCTGACCATCACCCCTAGTGAGATAAAACCGCGACTCGTCAGAGAAGAGCACTTTTTGCCAGTCCTGTCTGGTCCAGCAAAGGTGGGTTTGTGCCCATGGGCCCGTTGTTGCCGGTGATGTCTGGTGAGGACCTGCCTTACAACAGGCCTACAAGCCCTCAGTCCAGCCTCTCTCAGCCTATTGCGGACAGTCTGAGCACAGATGGAGTGATTGTGCATTTCTGGTGTAACTCAGGCAGCTGTTGTTGCCATCCTGTACCTGTCCCGCAGGTGTGATGTTCGGATATACCAATCCTGTGCAGGTGTTGTTACACGTGGTCTGCCACTGCGAGGACGATCAGCTGTCCGTCCTGTCTCCCTGTGGCGCTGTCTTGGGCGTCTCACAGTACGGACATTGCAATTTATTGCCCTGGCCACATCTGCAGTCTTCATGCCTCCTTGCAGCATGCCTAAGGCACGTTCACGCAGATGAGCAGGGACCCTGGTCATCTTTTTATTGGTGTTTTTCAGAGTCAGTAGAAAGGCCTCTTTAGTGTCCTAAGTTTTCATAACTGTGACATTAATTTCCCAACGTCTGTAAGCTGTTAGTGTCTTAACGACTGTTCCACAGCTGCATGTTTATTAATTGTTTATGGTTCATTGAACAAGCATGGGAGACAGTGTTTAAACCCTTTACAATGAAGATCTGTGAATTTATTTGGATTTTGATGAATTATCTTTGAATGACAGGGTCCTGAAAAAGGGACGTTTATATAGAGAAGGGGGAGATACGAGGGAGAAGGAGAGAGAGGGAGGGAGAGCGAGAAAGAGATGTGCGGGAGAAGGAAGGGGTGAGGGTGGAGAGATGAAACAAGGGAGAGGGAGAAAGAAGAATAGGGGGATAAGGCAGGGGTGAAGACAAATATTCAGAGGGAGGCAAAGAGAAGGAGAGAGAAGGAGGGAGGGAGATAGCGAGAGAAGAGAGATGGGGAGAGGGAGGATTAGAGAGAGTCACGTCTCATCTTTTAATTTTTTCATAATTTCCCATTGACTGGAATGTATTGACACTTACCTTTTCCCATGTATTGACATCACCATCAACCTTGTGACACTCATCTTTTCACATAAAATAATAAAACATTGAATGCAATGTATTGACATAAGCTTCAATTGGTTGACACTCATATTTTCCCATTCACTGCCATGTATTGACATAAGCATCAAACCTGTGTCACTCATCTGTTCCCATTGAATGCAATGTATTGACATACACGTCAATTCGTTGACACTCATCTTTTCCAATTGAATGCAATGTATTGACATAAGCGTCAACCCTTTGACACTCATCTTTCCCATTGACACCACAAAGCATGCTGGGAGCAAGGCCAGTTGATATAAGCATCAATTGGGTGATGCCTAACCTTTTTTTTTAAATGTGACAGAATTATGTTTTGAGGCCGATAATTGTCTGGAAAATCCTGTATAAGCTCCCTGCCTCATCTCACAATCCTACTCTGTGGCATCTTAAGTGAGAAAAGCAATATATCGATCCATCCATCTCTCTCTCTCTCTCTTGCTCTCTCTCTTTCTTTCTTTCTCTCTCAATTCAATTCAAGGGACTTTATTGGCATGGGAAACATATGTTAACATTGCCAAAGCAAGTGAAGTAGATCATATACGAAAGTGAAATAAACAATAGAAATTAACAGTAAACATTACACTCACAGAAGTTCCAAAAGAGTAAAGACATTACAAATGCCATATTATGTATATATACAGTGTTGTAACGATGTGCACATGGTTAAAGTACAAAAGGAAAAATAAATCAAAATAAATATAGGTTGTATATACAATGGGGTTTGTTCTTCACTCGTTGCCCTTTTCTTGTGGCAACAGGTCACAAATCTTGCTGCTGTGATGGCACACTGTGGTATTTCACCGAGTAGATATGGGAGTTTATCAAAATCGTGTTTGTTTCGATTTTTTGGTGGATCTGTGTAATCTGAGGGAAATATGTGTCTCTAATACTGTATGGTCGTACATTTGGCAGGAGGTTAGGAAGTGCAGCTCAGTTTCCACCTCATTTTGTGGGCAGTGTGGACGTAGCATGTCTTCTCTTGAGATCCAGGTCTGCCTATGGCGGCTATTTCTCAATAGCAAGGCTATGCTCACTGAGTCTGTACATAGTCCTCTCTCTCCCCCCTCTCTCTCTCTCTCTCTCGCCACCCTGAAACACCACCATACACCATACTCTGTTTCTTCCTCATAAGTTATGCAACTAAGATATTGTATCTCAGCAGCATACAGTAGCACAGCAAGTCTGGCCTTTCAGATAATATTCCGATTGAGGGTCATCATGAATGTTTTATGCAATTATCTCCTTGCAGGAGACCAGACCACGTGGTATGAGTCTGATGATTTAGCCAGGCAAGTGCTGCACTGTAACAGCAAAGGAATCATCCAAGTTGAAATACCCAATGAGACCATTGTGAACATGATGCAGTACTAATGACATGAAGGTTAAGGTACAAGGACAGACTAAGGGGTGGTATAATGTCAGAGTCACCAATGGAGTATTGCGAGTGGAAGGGGAACAAGGAGAAACGTGCCGGAAAAATAACACTGAAGGAAACGTCACCTAGAGGAGAAGAATAGATTGCTTCCCAAATGCCCGTATATAGTGCACTATTTTTGACCAGGGTCCATAGTGCACAACTGTATATATAGAATAGGGGGCCATTTGGGACGCACAGCCTTGAGAGTAGTAGGGGAACTCAGATGATTATGTTGGGAGTGGTGGAGAGTTTTTGTCAATCCATGTTTCAAACTTTGGTTTGATAATGTCCTTGAGAGGGTGTGTGCCAATAAATTGGCTTCCATAGCAGGCACATACCACGCAGCCAGGTTTCTATCTGTCAAACACATCCCCTGAAGCTCTTTTTGACCTGTGATGTCATCGGTCAGACATTATCATGAGTGACTTGTTCAGCCTTCAGCAGCCTAGCCTATATGGTGAGTTAGGCTAATATTGCCTATATGGTGAGTAAGAATGACAATCCCTATATGGTGAGTAAAAATGACAATACCTATATTGTGAGTAAGAATGTAACTTGTAACTATAATGTAACTATAACTTCCTGTTTTGTGGAACTCATCTACAGTCTCTGGTGACTGCCTCAGCTGATTAGGTTCTGGGTGTCCAACATTACATCTATCTACTATCCTCAATCATTCTTACCTGTAGCAGATAGACAATACATGGAACATCGTGATAAAAAAGTACTGGGAATGTAAATAAGTCACAAAGAAACACATATTACAGCAAACGCACCATATACAGAGAATCAAAATGTACAAAATAGATAGGAGAAAGTAAACACAGTTGAGCAGAGAAAATGTAAAAATTCTAATTGCAGATCTCTTTTTCACAATTATCCCCCAAATTGATGTTCCATGTTATGAAAAATAAATCAACATGATTTCCATCATGATTAAGAGAGACCTCTTCACCTGTTGGGAATTACAGTAGTTGCCGCCAGTGGTGCTGCTGATGTTGGGGGGGGGGGGGGGATGGGACCTAAGCAACATCCAATTTGTTTGCCTAATGTGCTTAAAGTGTAGTTTATACAGGTCTAAGCGTTAAATAAGTCAGCCGGTTGCTTGATATAGGCCTGTGCCTGGCTGGCCCACTGATTCATCTCAAATGTGAATAATGGAATTGTCTGGCTACAAATAAAGTGCCTCTTCAGACGCTCTCATTCATTATCCCACAGCGTTGTTGGTCTGATCTATGCGGCTATCTGCACGTCGCTGGAGCACATCTGAAAGTTGTTAGGTGTTCTAAATCACTTTATGTTTACTACAAACCAGTGAAAAATGATCATACGATTACAGGAGAATCAACGGAACCTGCCCTGTGACAGTTCTAAATGGAACATTCACTACCTGCAAAATTCTGTAGGAAGATGGAATGTGGTTGGGGTGAGGAAACACAGGAGACATTGAAACACCACTATAACATCTGACCTCTATATAAGGATAGTGCATCATTAAGCTTCAAGAAACTATCCCACAGCTTTGGAACTATGAACATATGCACTGGCATATGCCGGAAGGGATTTGTACATTCTAAATGAGCAAAATCACATTACATTTATTATTTTTGGAATTGGCTCGACTTCCATCTGTTGTACCCACCATCTGTAAATACATAATGTGGGGGATTTGAATAGCTTTTACATAACACTGTCTGGGACTTGGGGCGCTAGTGTTATCAGTTATTGGATATGTGTCATAGTGCTGAGGGATTTTGACTGTTGTATTAGTGAATTCCACTCTGTATTTGGGCTTGTTATAGCCATTTGCCTTGTACAACCCCATCATGCAAAGGCTATATCCATATCAATGAATGAGACAAAACACAATATTGATTAAGTCTTTGCTATAACCTGTCCTGAGTGAAATAGCCAAAAGGTCCCAAATGGTCAAGAAGACTGTCTATAGCCTATTCTTATTGCCAGATCTGTTTTCCATATCAGCCACTGCATTGCTTCTTCAACTATTTTGCTTAACAATTATTTAGTACCTGTATTTAGAGGCCTGTGAGCTAGGGCCTATTTTTAATGGGAGCCCTATAATAAAAAGTTATAGAACACAAATAGATTTCTGAAATTATTCCACAAGACACCAGTACCCAAAATGATAGCCTACAAGTTGAAGGCCTATTTTTCTTTGTGTGGATAGGCCTAAATTAAACATTGCATTATTAAAATGATAGGCTAAAGAACTTAGGAGAATTTAGATACTTTTCAATACACACATCGATTTCAATAAACAAATGTTTTTCTTTGATTTAGTTCATATTGCAACATAGGCAAATGACTGACTGGATGACATACTGACTGACTGAACTGAATGAAGGATGAATAAAATGTTAAAATATGTTGGAATGACTAGTTGCACGACCCACGCATGCTCTGCAATTTATTTGGCTAGTAGGCAAATAGGCCTACATTAGGGCTGTATGCCTCCAGAAGGGCATCTTCTGAGGCTAAGGGGTACTTTTCCGAAGGTGCATAGAGATCACAAGCCCTTCAACTGGGCAGCAGTGTCGCGATGGAGGGAATAGCCTATACAGAGACTACCTAAGACCACTGCAACAGACTTCTTGTAAAGTGTGGGAATAAGCTTATGCCAGATTTAGCTTACGTTTAACGTCTCCCTTGTTTATTTCAAAGTCCATATGTTCATGACCCGATTCATATAAATCATGTCAAATTATTACAAATTCATATTAACCCCTCCTACAGAATATTCTTTGGTGATGAAATAAATATCAAAATATTCCATAAAAAAAATATTTTGAGTGGCAAAGACTCCAGGGGTCATACATAATTCATAGATTGACCAAACATCTATTATTATTCTATGCTTCATTATTCCTGGTAGATACTACTGGTTATGATGGCAGACAGAGTCCAGAGAATTGGATGGTGCAATATTGAATTAGTCATATTTTGATAAGGTGCAAAGTAAAAAGAGCCGTTGAAAAATGTATAAGTAGTTTGCAAACTGCACACCATTAACAATGACGTGAGGGATTAAGACAGTTTGTGAGATAGCTCTACCAACCGTGAGATAGTTATAGTAGTCGGTAATTATCAGTCTTAAAAGTATGCCTGATCTACTTTGAAGAACTACTAAAATAGAGAATTTGTCAGACACGTCTGCAGCTACTAGCTAGTCAGCTAGCTACTAGCCTAGCTAAATAGGATGACTTGTTGGGGAGCAGAAAGATAACATTAGTTAGTTGTCTGGCTGGCTGGCTTCTACTGCCCGAGCAGAGATGAGATAATGGTTGCGTTCTTCTGCTCAGACGTTGCATGCATCAACCAATGTTTGCGTGGCAGATTTCTGTAAAATATGATGTGGTTAGCTGATACGTAAAATACGTATCCAGGCGTTGTAAGATCTGGCCTACGTCAGCAACTCCTGGGCAGAAGAGCCCAGGATGACTAAGAAATTAAATAAGTCATTAAAATAAAGTAATATACAGTGGCAAGCAAAAGTATGTGAACCGTTTGGAATTACGATTTCTGCATAAATTTGTCATCAAATTTGATCTGATCTTCATCTTAGTCACAACAATAGATGAACACAGTCTGCTTAAACTAAGAACACACAAATTATTGTATTTTTCTTGACTATTGAATACATCATGTAAACATTCACAGTGTAGGTTGGAAAAAGTATGTGAACCCCTAGGCTAATGACTTTTACAAAAGCTAATTGGAGTCAGGTGTCAGCTAACCTGGAGTCCAATCAATGAGACAAGATTGGAGATGTTGGTTAGAGCTGCCCTGCCCTATGAAAAACACTCACAAAATTTGAGTTTGCTATTCACAAGAAGCATTGCCTGATGTTAACAATGCTTCAAACAAAAGAGATCTCTGAAGACCTAAGATTAAAATGTTTTGACTTGCATAAAGCTGAAAAGGGTTACAAAAGTATCTCTTAAAGCGTTGATGTTTATCAATCCATGGTAAGAGAAATTGTCTATAAATGGAGACATTTCAGCACTGTTGCTACTCTCCTTAGGAGTGGCTGTCCTGCAAAGATGACTGCAAGAGCACAGTGCAGAATGCTCAATGAGGTTAAGAAGAACCCTAGAGTGTCTGCTAAAGGCTTACTGAAATCTCTGGAACATGGTAACATCTCTGTTGACGAGTCTACGACATGTAAAACACTAAACAAGAATGGTGTTCATGGGAGGACACCACGGAAGAAGCCACTGCTGTCCAAAAAAAAACATTGCTGCAAGTTAGCAAAAGAGCACCTGGATGTTCTACTGCGCTTATGGCAAAATATTCTGAACACAGACGAAACTACAGTTGAGTTGTTTGGAAGGAACACACAAGACTATGTGTGGAGAAAAAAAGACACAGCACACCAACAGCAAAACCTCATCCCAAATGTAAAGAATGGTGGAGGGAGCCTCATGGTTTGAAGCTGCTTTGCTGCCTCAGGGCCAGGACAGCTTGCTATCATCGACGGAAAAATGAATCCCAAGTTTATCAAGACATTTTGCAGGAGAATGTAAGGCTATCTGTCCGCCAATTGAAGCGCAACAGAAGTTGGGTGATGCAACAGGACAATGACCCAACACACAGAAGTAAATCAACAACAGAATGGCTTCAACAGAAGAAAATATGCCTTCTGGAGTGGCCCAGTCAGAGTCCTGACCTCAAACTGATTTAAAGTGCTGTGGTTCACACCAGACATCCTAAGAATATTGCTGAACTGAAACAGTTTTGTAAAGATGAATGGTCCAAAATTCCTCCTGACCGTTGTGCAGTTCTGATCCGCAACTACAGAAAACTTTTGGTTGAGGTTATTGCTGCCAAAGGAGGTTCAACCAGTTATTAAATCCAAGGATTCACATACTTTTCCCACCCTACACTGTGAATGTTTACACGGTGCGTTCAATAAAGACATGAAAACATATACTTGTTTGTGTGTTATTAGTTTAAGCAGACTGCGTTTGTCTATTGTTGTGACTTAGATGAAGATCAGATCAAATTTTATGACCAATTTATGCAGAAATTCAGGTCATTCCAAAGGGTTCACATACCTTTTTCTTGCCATTGTACAGTACACAACTGAAACACTTTATTAAAGGTCCAGTGCAGTTGTGATTTTCCTATGATTTATATATTTTTCCACACTATGAGTTTGGAATAATGCTGTGAAATTGTGAAAAGTATGATAATGCCATTTTAGGGAAGAAAAAAAACGTTTAAACTTTAGTTTGAAAGGACTGCCTGAACTTTCAGCCTGCTTTGGTGGGATGGAGTTTAGGCCTGCCTGGTTACATCAACAGGCAGTAATTGAATTAAAAGATAAACAAGAAAGACTTCCTAACCTCCCTGGCAATAACAGTTTTCCGTGTTCCCCTCCACACTCCCAGCCAGTCCTAGCAACATTCTTTCTTGAGAAATTGCTCTTTGCTAAGAAGCTGTTTTTGTTTGTTTTGGATTATTTTAATTGAAAGCAATCACAGTAAGGTACTTAATTTTTATGTTTTGATACTGAGATAAAAATGGCTGTGATGGACCTTTAAAGTAAAGTAATGTGAATAAATGTTTGTAAATAAGTTATAAGCAGTAATGGGCAGTCATTGCCTTCATGGGGCTCTTATTCATTGTTTTATTCTACGTTGTTAAAGACAACAAAATGTTTTCTGTGTTTTGGCAATTGAATATTCTTAATATTTGGTTTTGGAATTTCAATTATAAAGTTCTAAAATCATTTCAAGATCATATTTTATAATGCATGTATGTCATGTTTATCGCTCAGCACTAATGTCTAGTGGCACACCACAAAGGCAAACTGTATAGGATATTGTCTTCTGTGAACATTTAAAAAAAATCCTGTGATAAAAGCAACCCATTCTATTCACAGATATGTGGTCGTTATCGGAATAGTGAACTCACACATTTTGAAATCAACTGCTTATACTGTACTGTTACTTTGGGCTGCTGGAGAGGTATAGAATGCAGTTGTCAATAAGCAGACGTGTCACATGTTCTAATGATAGTGAGACCATGTTGCAATAAGAGTCCATGAGGAACTAGGCAGACTTCTGACCCAATTTCTCTGGTACAGTCGTACTGTATCCAAGATGTCATCATCGTGTCATAGCCACAACATTCTAAGAACAGAATGTTTCAGTTTGGCTCAGATTCAGACATGAAGGCTATGATGAGAGCAAAGGATGCCAATAATGGTGAACACATTGCTTCCCATCCCACCCATGTGATAATCCATTTACCCGTCTAGCAAAAACATCTGTTGCACAAGATGATGAATGCATGATTCAGTGGCTAAGTATAGCAAAGACACTTCAAGTATTCATTAGTAGATTTGCTAAATCTCAAAAAATGTATTCAAGTTCATTCAGTGTACTTCTCCTTGATGCCAAAGTGCCCACTGTCTTGCATCAGTAAAGGGGCTGAAGCAGGCTGGGGCAATATGGCTCACACACCGAAACACTCGTCATCTCCATATCCCATTAGATTCACTCTTGTGGAGGAGGAGGATGAAGAGGAGGAGGAGTGTTCGTTCCTAGCCTGTAGTGATTGGTGGATGAGATGATTTGCTAATACCCTGTAAATTGCACTTGTAGTTCCACCCCTGTATCATCTGATATACCAACAAAGATCTTCCTGTTAGGTTTTCATGTAGAACATTGTCCATAGAAAAAGACGCTTAAATCCTTGTGTAAGCTTCGGGTGTATGTGAAGCTTTCTCTGCAGAATTCAACAATGTGGTGTTCCTTCTGACCCGTTACTATCCCTCTGTCAGACTACAGATCAGATTCCATATCATCTGCTTTCTGAAATAATGGCCTGAAAAGTGTCACTGTGAAATGACATCATGACTGGTTTTGTGTGCATACTGTAAGGAAGTTATGTTACAGACCAGGTTCAGCTGAATGCCTACTGCATTATTGAACAGGCTGCGTTTCTCTGGAATGGATGCCTAGGGGGAGATAGACAGGAATTATTATATAAAAAATATTTTCAGAGATCAAGGTTTTTCTTTCTCCAGGTGCAATTTGTTGATTCAAACTGGTGGCATTTCAGAACGATACTACTGCATCATGAAACTGAAACTGTGTGTGTGTGTGTGTGTGTGCGTGTGTGCACGTGCATGTGTGTGTGTGGACGTGCTTGCATATGTGTGTGAAATCCCTCAGAAAAACATGTCTAAATTGTAGCAAGGGTTTACTGGTGTAGCATACAAATCAAAACAAATCTGCTCCCTCTGGCTTCACGCTGTCGACTACGGTTTCAGCTGCCAAAATACATTTCAAACAATCAATATTGAATTAATGTGAGTTCCACTGAAAGATTTTACAAGAGGACGGCTAGGCCACAAAGTACAGCTAGATATTACTATTGGCATTAAACATATAATCATTTATTTCCCTTCGAAAAATGAAGTGCTTTATACACTGAGTGTGCAAAACATTAAGAACACCTTCCTAATATTGAGTTGCACCCCCTTTTGCCCTCAGAACAGCCTCAACTCGTCGGGGCATGGACTCTGTAAAGTGTCGAAAGTGCTCCACAGGGATGCTGGCCCATGTTGACGCCAAAGCATCCCCGCAGTTGTGTCAAGTTGGCTGGATGTCCTTTGGGTGGTGGACCATTCTTGATGCACACGGGAAACTGTTGAGAGTAAAAAAAACAGCAGCGTTGCAGTTCTTGACACACTCAAACCAGTGCAACTGGCACCTACTACCATACCCCATTCAAAAGCACTTAAATCTTTTGTCTTGCCCATTCACCCTCTGAATGAAACACACACAATCCATGTCTCAATTGTCTCAAGGTTTAAAAATCCTAATTTAAACGGTCTCCTCCCTTTATCTACACTGGTTGATGTGGATTTAACAAGTGACATCAATAAGGAATCATAGTTTTCACCTGTAAGTAAGCATTTCACGGTAAGGTCTACACCTGCTGTATTTGATTTTGATTTGATTCACCAAGTCAGTCTATGTCATGGAAAGAGCAAGTGTTCTTAATGTTTTGTGCACTTAGTCTCTCAGTGTACAGTAGTTTATTCCGATTTTATTTAAGTGATAATGTATTTGTACGGTATGCCAGCCCTCAATTTAGTCTTAGGCCTAACAACACCTGTGCCAATCTATCCTCTTTAACATCGGCTTCTAGGGCATTATCACTTTTATACAACGGGTTACCAACCTATTTAAATAATGATATACATATTTTAATTGCAATTTTACTTTGATTAATTTATCCATACTATTTCATCCTTCCACAAGATATAGTGCAGACACAAATCTAGTGTTGCTACCCAAACCGGCCGGTCATTCGATCTATTGGTTCGGTTGTCAGAGACGCGACCCGGTCGTTCAGTCTTTTTGTTCTGTAGCTATGGACGCGACCCAGTCGTTCATTCTAAATGTTCCATTGCCATACTGGCTGGCAACTTCCCTATCCCTTGCTTGCTAGCTAGACAACTACGGCTAACTTACAACTCACGTCAAACAGTGCAGCCAGGATAACAACAGTAGTTGCATTTGCATTTGTTTACGCTGTTTTCTAGTGACATTTATTTGGATACATCCATAACAATGAGCTAATGAGGCGTAGAAAATGTGCTCTCTCCTCAGGTTACTGTTGTTCAGAAAAGCTAGCTGGCAACAACAGCTAACACAATCACTTCAAACTGAAGCTGGAAAGACTGCAAACTACTGTAGCTGCCCTTCATTTCATTTGACCTTTTATCAATTGACATTTCTTTGTATATATCTATAAACATGATGCCAGCTGATTCATGATTTCGACTGGCTGAGAAACGCTACCTGCCTGTCTGTCTCGTTCCGACTCCCGACGCGTTCATTACTATGGGACAGCTGGAGATCGAATTTGAATATTGAAACAATGTTAAAGACAGAAAGCTTTATACACATTTCCACTGTTAAAAAATGAAATGTTAGTCAAAAAGACGTGAGATAATGTCTAGATGCTTTTTATAGTTGATATCAAGTTTATCAATTGCCTGGCTGGGCTAATGAGACAGTGGATTGCGCAGTCAGATGGTACAGAGTAAATAGGCATTTCGATGTCATAGATTTAGCCAGTGGTATCTTGTGGAATAGACACTGGCTGGAATGCGGTTTTAACCAATCAGCATTCAGGATTACATCCTCTTGTGGTATAAAAATGTATATAATTATGGGGCAATCAAAATTAAGTGTTACCATATCTCGCTGTGTTGTATCAATACCCCTTCAATCCACCCTGTGGCCTCATATTAAGTGATTGTGTAGTGTAGCCAATCGTTTACACTTTCCATCTATCTACCTCATTTGCTCTCAGACTGGCATATGAAATGAAATTGGCCCCTCGTCTACACCACAACACAATATTATTTTCATTTGCTGTCTGACAGAGATTCCTCCCAAGAGGATGGGGGGGGGGGGGTAATTAAATTGATATGATTTGATATGAGTCAGAATGTAATATAAGGCTGACATTCTACTGAACTGTAACCTTATCTGAGCAGGTATTGTTTGTGTGGGTGGCCTGTGAGGCCCCAGGGGCAGGGCAGAGAGCCACGGCCCTGGCCCAGGGAGGGGCGAGTGCAGGGAAGGACAGGACTGTCTCAGAACACACACACACACAGTTTCACTGATGAGGACAACCTGATATGGTTCAGCGGGAGGGAGCCCACTTACAGGGGGTGGTAGCTGATACCAACTAACCAGCATGGGAGCCGTGCCAACACAGCAGCTGAAAGCGCGTTGACACCGCCCAATGGGGAGCGTAATACGACACCCTCATAACGGCACATTCACTTGTCATTGTACTGGACCCTTTGTCTCATACAGAACACTGTGGCCTGTCTTTTTGTTAGGGGAAAGTTGAGGATATCGCTGACTTGATATCACTCCACAGCGAGAGCGTACGGCTAGAATAAAGAGAGGATGGCTGGTGGCTGGTGCAGTTAGAGGGGGTTTGTCCTAAAGTGCCGGTCCATATTTCTAACCTTGGGAGGTGTCTGGGTGAAGCAGGTTCTTTTCACTCACCGATTCGTGTAAAATAACAATCAAGGGCTTAACCCCACTTTGTGGAGTCTAATGCTCAATTTGTATCAAATCTGTCTTCATTATCAGACGTTTTGTATTCCAATCTACCGCTTATGTCTTGGCTGACACTACCTCTCTTTGGAGTACAGTTTATTTGGAAACAACTAAAAGAGGTGGATAGCTAAGCTGCTGCACTGCATTACAGCCCTTAAACACAACTCACTGAACCATGCATGTACTGTATATTTATGTTGAAACCCGGAAGCCACATACTACAATTTGAAGACAATCTCCATCCTAGCAAGAAAAGTGTGTAGTGTGCAGTATTTACACACGTTTTTGAACACATATGCAATGAACCTCCAGTCATTTAAATCTCAGCTCAATCGAGGTAGAAACTGGGATACAAACCTTTATTTTAACAGAGTCCCATTGAAACCAAGGTCTCTTTCACAAGGGAGCCTTGCATACACACACAATTTACAAAAATACAATAGAATACAAATATGCAAAATTACGAACACACTCAAGAAAAATTATCACATTCCTCAGCAAAGAGGTCCCCAATCAACATTTTGAATTGCCTGAGCGGCACCAGTACATCCAGTTGTAGGGAACTCTGTCGATTGTTCCATATGTGGCGAGCAAAGAATCCTGACGAGACCGAAGGGATTTCCAGAATTAGCCATCCCTGAGACCGGGTATGGCAACTCGTACGTCTAGAGCTTACCAGCCCTTTCCTCAAGTCAAATGACCTTGTGGCCTCATCGGTGGAACGTTATTCATATTTTTACATAATTTCATAATCAAAGCAAAAAAATTTTTTTAACCTGTTGGGGATGGGGGCGCTGTTTAGACTATTTATGCTAATGTGGCTAATTTTTTAAACGGCTTCCCACAAAATCCTTGATCGTACAATATGCATATTATTATTATTATTGGATAGAAAACAGTCTATAGTTTCTATAGGAGTTGAAATTTTGTCTCTAAGTGGAACAGAGCCCATTCTACAGCAATTTCCCTGACATGGAGTCAGATTTGAGAAACGTTGGCCACTTTTCTGAAGTCATTTAAACGGGCACTGTCGTTGCTATGACTATACGGACACTTCTTACGTCTTCCCCTGGATGCCTTTACGTGATGACGATTCCAACGGGCTCGATTGCTCGTTCACAGGCCCTACAAATGAAAAAAACCTTTAGCTAGCAAGTCTTTTCTTGCTGCGTAACGCGCGTGGAAGACACCGACCCTCTCCTGTTCCAAGCATTAGTTTAGCCTGTTATATTTCTCCGGTCATCTTTTCACTCGTTATAGGAGTTACAAACATCACAAAGTAGTTAATTTAAAGCGTTTTATAGCAATTTATATCCGTTTAGTGCGATTTTGGGACATTTATTTTTGCAACGATGTGAAAAGTTGGTCACGCTTTTCAGTTCATCCCGAACGTAGTTGACATTTCCACATGGCAAGAGGACAGCTTTCCACCAAAAGACGATTTCTCCCAAGAAAGGATCCTTTGCCCAAGATACTGATGGAAGAACAGCTCAAGGTAGGACATTTTTATTATGATAAATCGTGTTTCTGTCGAAACATTTTAGTGGCTTAGGACGCCATGTTTTTTGACGTAGCTTCGCTTGGCGCAAACTGTATTGAAAAGTAAGGATAAATTAAAAAATGTAATAACGCAATTGTATTAAGAATTAAATTGTCTATCAATCCCTGTCCACCCTATATTTTTTAGTCACGTTTATGAGTATTTATGTATAAGAGTAGATCACTGTCTAAGTGGCGCAAGGACGTTTTCTTTACCAGCTTGTCTACATTTCACATTGTCTAACCATGATTTTGGTGGCTAAATATAAACATTTTCGATCAAACTGTATATGCATGTTGTAATGTGATGTTACAGGAGTGTCATCGGAAGAATTCTGAGAAGGTTAGTGAAAAAATTAATATCTTTTGGCGATGTTGACTTTTATCGCTCACTTTGGCTAGAATCAATGCTGGGCTGCTAATTGCTATGTGCTAAGCTAATATAACGATTTATTGTGTTTTCGCTGTAAGACACTTAGAAAATCTGAAATATTGTCTGTATTCACAGGATCTGTGTCTTTCGATTCGTGTATGCTGTGTATTTTTACGAAATGTTTGATGATTAGTAGTTAGGTAAACACGTTGCTCATTGTAATTATTCTAGTCCATTTGTGATGGTGGGTGCAATTGTAAACTATGCCATCTACCTGAAATATGCACTTTTTTCTAACAAAACCTATCCCATACCATAAATATGTTATCAGACTGTCATCTAATGAGTTTTTTTGTTGGTTAGGGGCTATAAATATCTTAGTTTAGCCGAATTGGTGATGGCTACTGGTGTTGGTGGACAAATAAAAGATGGTGGAATATGCTAATGTGTTTTTAGGTAATAGATGTACATCTTTACATATTGTGTCTTCCCTGTAAAACATTTTAAAAATCGGAAATGTTGACTGGATTCATAAGATCTGTGTCTTTCATTAGCTGTATTGGACTTTAATGTGTGAAAGTTAAATATTTTAAAAAAATATTTTTTTTGAATTTCGCGGCACTGGTTTTTCAGTGGGGGGGGGGGGGGGAGTGCCGCTAGCGGCACGCTGATCCTAGACAGGTTAAAGCTGCCGAAGATACGATGTTTCTATGTCAAACGGTTTTGCCACATTTCAGTCTTTGATTAATTATATAAAGTGTAGTATTGGGATGTAAACTCATGGTGTTCTACATTTCAACTCTATATATGACATGGTACAGGTGTATACTTTTGTTTCAAAGTAGATTTGTTTAAGACTACCAAGAAACCCTTGTTCAGCCCACTGCCGTAAGCGGTTAATGATGTTAGGTATGGCAAGAGTTCTCGTAAAAGAGCTTTATAAATAAAAAGAGAGCAATGAATCGACCTACATGACTTCAAAGAGGGCCAGCCTCATTTCTGGTAAAGAATGCATGGCTAATTCTGGAAATTTCAAACAGAGATTCAACCACAAAGACCAGGGAGGTTTGCCAATGCTTCGCAAAGAAGGGCACTTATTGGTAGATGGGTAAAAAAAGCAGACATTGAATATCCCTTTGAGCATGGTGGAGTTATTAATATCACTTTGGATGGTATATCAATACACCCAGTCACTACAAAGATACAGAGTGAAAAATGGAAGCCTGTACAGAATAAAAATATTCCTACACATGCTTGCGGTTTGTAACAAGGCACTAAAGTAATACTGCAAATGTAGCAAAGCAATTCCCTTTTTGTCACCTTACTGAGTACCACTCTCCATATTTTGAAGCATATGGTGGCTGCATCATGTTAGGGGTATGCTTGTAATCGTTAAGGACAGGGGATGTTTTTTTTTTTGGGGGGGGGGGGGGTAAAGAAGAAGCATAATGGAGGAAAAATCCTAGAGGAAAACCTGGTTCAGTCTGCTTTCCACCAGACACTGGGAGGTTAATTCACATTTCAGCAGGACAAGAACCTAAAACACAAGGCCAAATAATATATACTGGAGTTGCTTACCAAGACGGCACTGAATGTTCCTAAGTGGCCTATTACAGTTTTGACTTAAATCGGCTTGCAAATCTGTGGCAAGACTTGAAAATGGCTGTCTAGCAATGATCAACAACCAACTTGACAGAGCTTGAAGACTTTTAAAAAGAATAATGTGCAAATATTGGATAATCCATGTGTGCAAAGATCTTAGAGACTTACCCAGGAAGACTCACAGCTGTAATTGCTGCCAAAGAGGATTCTAACATGTAGTGACTCAGGAATGTGAATACTGATGTAAATAAGATATTTCTGTACTTAATTTTCAATAAATGTGCAAACATTTTGAAAAACATATTTTCACTTTGTCATTATGAGGTGTTGTGTGTAGATAGGTGAGAAAAATGTATCCATTTTGAATTCAGGCTGTAACACAACATAATGCTCAATAAGTCAAGGGGTATGAATACTTTCTGAAGCCACTGTACATCACTCACTCACACACACACACACACACACACACACACACACACACACACACACACACACACACACACACACACACACACACACACACACACACACACACACACACACACACATACTGGACCTAAAATCGACACCCATGCAGGATCATTTGTAATATTAAGGAAACCTGACTTAACACCATGAGAAGATATACACTGTGTCCTGTCTGTTAGGTAGTTTTTAAAACAATCAGATGCAGCCTGATCCAGGCCAATATTGCGGACAACCTTACAATTAATAGTGAGGGACCAACAGTGTCAAAGGCCTTTGACAGGTAAATGGAAAGGGTAGCACAATGTTGCCTTTTGTCTGTATTTATGCTGCATCATTGGTTATAAATGATGTGAGTAAATGTATATTTAACCACATCATTTTTAAACAAGGAATGGAGCAGAGATAGTGCTATGATCAGGTCTAAAGCCAAACATTCAGGATACATTTCATAGACAAAAACAATCTTCGCTGCGAGTTGATCAATGATTGTAATATTTTAGCTATGCAATAAAGTTTGGAAAAATGTAGGTCACAAAAGTCACCACCTTTGTGGAGAGGGAGCACATGGGCCGTCTTCCAAACCTTGGGGATAGTACCAGATGTGATCGTTAGATGAAAAATATGGGTTAACGATTCAGCAATCAAGGGAGCAGAGAGCTGCAGTAAAAACTGATCAGCATATCACCCCCAATGGATTTTTGTTTTTACACCCATCTCAAGCAAAGCATTTATCACAGGTAGTAACTTGTTGATTCAAGTCAGCTAGAGGCTGGGGGCGGGAAGAGCACCATTCCTCTAAAATAAAAAGCTTGCAGAGATAACATGATTAAAAGCAACACTTATCTCCTTCTTTTCAGTAATGATACCATGGTCTGACAAAACCTGCTTCGGCAGAGAAGGGCAGGAATTTGCATGCTTCCGGGAATGAACTGTTTTCCTACATTTTGAAGAATCACCAGCAGAGTCAAAGATAGCACTTAAAAAGTACCTGGTTTTAGCTTTCTTAATCGAGATAGATCTGTTTCTAAGTTGTCTGAAAGATTTCCAATCTGAAACATAGTCAGTTTTCCTTGCTTTTCCCCAAGCCTGGTTCCTCATCTGAATAAGTTCAGAAAGATCAGAGGAATACCAAGAATTCGATCTGTTCTTAACTCTAAATCGTTTATAAAGAGAATAAAGACAGAAGACATCTGCAGATAGGAGTCATTCTCTGTTAAATGCCACCTAAAGGGTCGGATGGCAGCCGCTTGTCTGCCATGCCATTTATTCATGGCAATTATATTCTGTTCTGAACTTTGTCTGTGCCCTGGATGCAATAGACTGCCGATAGCAGTAGGCATTTTCAATTGGCACCTGGTTTCATTGACCTTAAAGAATAAGTCCCATAAATGGGCATCAATCAGATGAGATGAACAGACTTTATTACTGTTAATGATTGTCAGAGGTCTTTTCCCTAATTCTAGAAAAGACCCATTGAGTAAACTTCTGACATTGGATCTTGGCAGCATGCTACCCTAATAATGATATGATTGAGCCTGCCAATACAACAGGACTAGATTAGCAAGTAAGGCCAGGCAACACAGGCTAAAAGGACATTTTTCCACTACTTATCAAGTTTGAGATGTTTTGGTATTTTGGTCTATTAATATTAGTATTCTCCAGACTTATACATATGGAATTGTTTATACGTAGTCACATTTTTATTTTAGATTACTTTGTCTCCAGAAAAATGTGCCAAAAATGCATTTTATTTACCTTTCTTTAGTATTTTACAGATAGAAAGATGAAAAATGTATTTATCCATAATCTGCTATGTGTAAGTCCGGTCCTGGAGTGTCTTAACAAAATAAAAATAAAATATTCAGGCTGACTGTCCATATGATATGCAAATATCTGCATATTTAATGAAATATAGACTAATTGGCATATTTTAATATACAAAAAATAATGATATTTATGTCGACATTCAACTGGTGATAGTTTATTGTGATGTGATTCAGGGGTGGGGGGGGTCCCTATCAGGGTGTGGTACCTGGCCTTAAGAGCCATCAGAGCCCAAATGTACTGTGATTAAAAACCTTTTCCAAACACACTACATATCAGACACCATACATGTGTAGCACTACCCTTGACATATATAGACCTCTGTCTAAATTTGTATCACTGGCTTGACAAAATCCTCTTGGTCCTTTTGGGATCATAGGGCATCCACTATAGCTCTTCACTGTCTTCTTCAGGAGGGCTCTTACCTTTTTATGGTGCCGTATACTGCAATTTAGACCTTGGTAGGCTACTACCATGTGGTGAAGGTAGTGTTATTTTTACGTTAATACAGTACGTGTCACATATCAGTTTGCAAACAATGTAACAAAAAATCTAAGATAATCATTGAGTTAGCTTCTTGCGACTATAGGGGGTGCTGTTTTGCATTAGCATAATTTGCTCTACAGATTAAACTGCCTAGTACTCAATTCTTGCTCGTACAATATGCATATTATTATTATTATTGGATAGAAAACACTCTCTAGTTTCTATAGCCGTTTGAATTATGTCTCTGAGTGGAACAGAACTCCTTCTACAGCACTTTTCATGACAGGGAGTCAGATTTCAGACATCTTGGCCCCTGATCTGGAGTCAGTTTAAAGGTCCGTGTAAATGCTATGGCGAAACAGACACTTCTTACGTCTTCCCCTGGATGTCAGTACGTGATGACGCTTTGAATGGAGTCGATTGCGCAATCATGGCCTCTATAAATCACCAAATACCGGAAGTAACTTCCTTTTTTTGGCTGCCTGCGCCTGACGCACGAAGGATGTCGGACTCGCCTCCTTCCAACCTGTTGTTTAGCCAGTAATATTTCTCCGGTCATGTTTTTACTCGTTATAGGTGTTAACAACATCATAAGGTAGTTAATTTGAACCGTTTTATAGCAATTTATATCCGTTTAGTGCGATTTTGAGGCATTGCTTTGTTGTGCACTTTGAAGCGCAGGGCACGTTTCGGGGTCCCGGTCGAACGTTAGTGGGCATTTCGACAGACAAGAGGACATCTTTCGACCAAAAGAAGATTAGACCCAAGAAAGGATACATTGCCCAAGATTCTGATGGAAGATCACCTCATAGTAAGAAATATTTAAGATGATAAATCGTGTTTCTGTCGAAAAATGTGAAACGCTTATGCCGCCATTTTGTTAGGTGTAGCTTCGCTTGGCGCAACCTGTATTGAAAAGTAAGGATAATTTAAAAAATGTAATTCAGCGATTGTATTAAGAATTAAATTGTCTATCAACCGCTGTCCACCCTGTATTTTTTAGTCAAGTTTATGAGTATTTATGTATAAGAGTAGATCACTGTCTAATATGGCGCACAACATTTTCTGACCAGCTGGGCAACTTTTCTCATTGTCTAACCATGATTTTGGTGGCTAAATATGCACATTTTCGAACAAACTCTATATGTATGTTGTAATATGATGTTACAGGAGTGTCATCTGAAGAATTCTGAGAAGGTTAGTGAAAAAATTAATACATTTTGGCGATGATTACGTTATCGCTCTCTTTGGCTAGAATCAATGCTCTGGTAACGTTTGCACATGTGGTATGCTAATATAACGATTTATTGTGTTTTTGCTGTAAGACACTAAGAAAATCTGAAATGTTGTCTGAATTCACAAGATCTGTGTCTATCCATTGCTGTGAGGTGTGTATTTTTAAGAAATGTTTTATGATTAGTAATTAGGTAATACACGTTGCTCTGTATTTTTTCTAGTCGAGTTGTGATGGTGGGTGCAATTGTAAACTAAGATTTATACCTGAAATATGCACATTTTTCTAACAAAACCTATCCTATACCATAAATATGTTATCAGACTGTCATCTGATGAGGTTTTTTCTTGGTTAGTGGCTATCAATATCTTTATTTGGCCGAATTGGTGATAGCTACTGGTGTTGAGAAAAAATGGTGGACAAAGAAAAATGGTGTCTTTTGCTAACGTGGTTAGCTAATAGATTTACATATTTTGCCTTCAATGTAAAACATTTAAAAAATCTGAAATGGTGGCTTTATTCACAAGATCTATATCTTTCATTAGGTGTCTTGGACTTGTGATTTAATGATATTTAGATGCTACTATTTAATTGTGACGCTATGCTAGCGATGCTACTCAGTGTGGGGGGGGGGGGGGTGTGGGGGGTGCTCCCGGACCCGGGGTAGATACTCGTGAAAGGTTAATAAAGCCTCCAGACTCTTTTTTGCTTTCTTGAGTAAAGCAGCTACAAAATGCAGGTGTTTCAGCCTAATTCAGTGCTTTCTGTGGTGGTCGGGCAGCCAGCAGAAAATACGGAGCGAAGGGGTTGGTAATGTTCTCTATTTGCGGCATGATTGGCTCAGTGATCTGTCATTCATGAAACACTACGTCACTGCCAGATCTTAACCTGTCTAGGATGAGGGTGCCGCTAGCGGCACTCCCCCCCCACCCCCACTGAAAAGGCAGAGCCGCGAAATTCAATTTTTTTTTTTTTTTTAAATATTTAACTTTCACACATTAAAGTCCAATACAGCTAATGAAAGACACAGATCTTGTGAATCCAGCCAACATGTCCGATTTTTAAAATGTTTTACAGGGAAGACACAATATGTAAAGATGTAAATCTATTAGCTAAAAACACATTAGCATAATCCACCATCTTTTATTTGTCCACCAACAACAGTAGCTATCACTAATTCGGCTAAACTAAGATATTTATAGCCCCTAACCAAGAAAAAAACTCATCAGATGACAGTCTGATAACATATTTATGGTATGGGATAGGTTTTGTTAGAAAAATTTGCATATTTCAGGTAGATGGCATAGGTTACAATTGCACCCACCGTCACAAATGGACTAGAATAACTACATAGAGCAACGTGTTTACCTACTTACTAATCATCAAACATTTCGTAAAAATACACAGCATACACTAATCGAAAGACACAGATCCTGTGAATACAGACAATATTTCAGATTTTCTAAGTGTCTTACAGCGAAAACACAATAAATCGTTATATTAGCATAGCACATGTGCAAACATTACCCCAGCATTAATTCTAGCCAAAGTGAGCGATAACGTAAACATCGCCAAAATATATTATTTTTTTCACTAACCTTCTCAGAATTCTTCAGATGACACCCCTGTAACATCACATTACAACATGCATATACAGTTTGTTCGAAAATGTGCATATTTAGCCACCAAAATCATGGTTAGACAATGGGGAAAGTAGCCCAGCTGGTGAGAAAATGTCCGTGCGCTATATTAGACAGTGATCTACTCGTATACATAAATACTCATAAACGTGACTAAAAAATATAGGGTGGACAGCGATTGATAGACAATTTAATTCTTAATACAATCGCGGAATTACATTTTTTAAATTATCCTTAGTTTTCAATACAGTTTGCGCCAAGCGAAGCTACGTCAAAAAACATGGCGTCCTAAGCCACTAACATTTTTCGACAGAAACACGATTTATCATAATAAAAATATCCTACTTTGAGCTGTTCTTCCATCAGTATCTTGGGCAAAGGATCCTTTCTTGGGTCTAATCGTCTTTTGGTGGAAAGCTGTCCTCTTGCCATGTGGAAATGCCAACTGCGTTCAGCATGAACTGGAAGCGTGCCCAGCGATTCACAGCGTTTCAGAAATAAATGTCCCAAAATCGCACTAAACGGATATAAATTGCTATAAAACGCTTTAAATTCACTACCTTTTGATGTTTTTAACTCCTATAACGAGTCTTAACATGACCGGAGAAAGATTACTCCCAACACTAATGCTTGGAACAGGTGCGGGTCGGTGTCCTCCACGCGCATGACGCAGCTGCAAAAGACTTACTAGCTACAGGGTTTTTTAATTTATAGTGCCTGTGAACGCGCAATCGACCCCATTCAAATCGTCATCACGTAAAGGCATCCAGGGGAAGACGTAAGCAGTGTCCGTATACTCATAGGAATAACATTGGCTTTAAAACTGACTCCAGAACAGTGGCCAAAATTTCTGAAATCTGACTCCATGTCAGGGAAATTGCTGTAGAATGGGTTCTGTTCCACTTAGAGACAAAATTTCAACTCCTATAGAAACTATAGACTGTTTTCTATCCAATAATAATAATAATATGCATATTGTACGATCAAGAATTTTGTAGGAAGCCGTTTCAAAAATTACACGATTAGCATAAATAGTGACAACAGCGCCCCCAGCCTCAACAGGTTAAGGTAGAGCTCGAAAATTCAAGCCCCTTGGGTGCTGTCATGAAGTTACTTGAGAAGTGCTCATTAAAGATCTCAAGGTCATTGGCCACAGATAAATTAACGTTAACGTCAAATAGCTACAGTAGCTTTGAATGGACATCATACTTTCAAAATCTTAGCTAGCAGTCATCATCATGAATCAAGTCGACAATCTACTGGCAAATCCTTTTTAGTCCTTGTCATATGAACAGAAATAAAGAAGAGAAATTATGGATAAATCGTATCGGTGCTCATCGGCCATTGGACATAAACATTACACAACAAGTTGGAAATCACAAATTCAACAATGAGTGGTTTGGAAGGATTCAGTGGCTAACTGCAAGCATTGCAAATCAATCACTAGCCTGCTATTAAGTGGAATGGGTGTGTGGTCCCAATTCTGGGTTTAAGGGTCTCTTTTCCAAGTTTAAAATCAAAAACATTCAACATTGGACATCCTGTTATTCCAGCAGGATTTCTGCCGCCCTCAAAACAACTGTTAACTCTGAACTGGAAAATAGGACTTCAGTGAGTTCAAGACAACTGGGAACTCTGAAAAAAATGGGCCTCAAAATAGAAAACGTATCAGTTTGCAAACAATATAAAACAAACAAAAATTTCACACCCTGATCTGTTTCACCTGTCTTGTGATTGTCTCCATGCCCTCCAGGTGTTGCTTATTATTCCTGGTGTATACTGTTCTGCCTGCGGCTATGGAACCCTGACCAGTCCACCGGACGTGCTACCTGTCCCAGACCTGCTGTTTTCAACTCTCTAGAGACCGCAGGAGCGGTAGAGAAACTCTTAATGATCGACTATGAAAAGCCAACTGACATTTACTCCTGAGGTGCTGACTTGCTACACCCTCGATAACTACTGTGATTATTATTATTTGACCATGCTGGTCATTTATGAACATTTGAACATCTTGGCCATGTTCTGTTATAATCTCCACCCGGCACAGCCAGAAGAGCACTGGCCACCCCTCATAGCCTGGTTCCTCTCTAGGTTTCTTCCTAGGTTTTGGCCTTTCTAGGGAGTTTTTCCTAGCCACCGTGCTGCTACACCTGCATTGCTTGCTGTTTGGGGTTTTAGGCTGGGTTTCTGTACAGCACTTTGAGATATTAGCTGATGTACGAAGGGCTATATAAAATAAACTTGATTTGATTTGATTTATATATCCCTGTGTTTTCTGTATCTCTGTGCCAGTCCGTTCTGTAAGCTGTTCAAGTCAACCAGAGTTTTTCCCGTACTCCTGCTTCTATTCTCTTTTGCTAGTCCTCCCGGTTTTTGACCCTTGCCTGTTTTCTGGACTCCGTACCTGCCTGCCTGACCATTCTGCCTGCCCTGACCTTGAGCCCGCCTGCCACTCTGTACCTCCTGGACTCTGAACTGGTTTTGACCTTTTTCCTGTCCACGACCATTCTCTTGCCTATCCCTTTTGGATTGTTTAATAAATATCAAGACTCAAACCATCTGCCTCCCGTGTCTGCATCTGGGTCTCGCCTTGTGCCCTAATTAAAAATAATAATTGAGTTAATAAAGCCTCCATACCACCATGGTCTCTTTCATGCTTTCTTGAGTAAGGCAGCTCCAAAATGCAGGTGTTTCAGCCAAGTTCAGTGCTCTCTGTGGTGGTGGGGCAGCCAGCGGAAAATACCGAGCGTAGGGGTTGGTAATGTTCTCTAGTTGCGTCGTGATTGGCTCAGTGTTCTGTCACTCATGGGGACACTACGTCACTGCCTCTGAAAAAACGATCTTCGACTAGGAAAATACCTTTTGAACGGTCATCCAACTCGGAATTGTATGCCGGGAACTCGGCTCTCTTTCTAGAGCTACGACCTGAAGATCACTGATGTCATCATGATTCAACCTTGTTTTTTTCTAAATTCCCAGTTGTCTTGAAAGCACCATAAATCCAGAGAATGCCAGACTTTGATAACACAGTTTGATGACAAAATTTGCACACGAAGGAATGTTCAAGTGAGCACAGCAAGGTGAGTCCAAAAATATATTGTATGCTGCTGCATAAATTATGTAATATGCCAGGGAGATCTGTGTACGGTTGCTAAGAAAGTAATTCTAAGTGTATGTTGTGTAGTAATCTGTTAGTAGCCCATGTGCCTCACCTTTATAATTTGGTCTATTTTCCCCTCTTAATTTCGCCTGCCGTTCTGACTTAGTGGTGCACATGTAGTAATGTAACCATTGAATATTGTAAGAGCTTTCATTGTCTGCTTATATGACCCCCTTATTTATCCTACGGTTCTGACTTGATGTACAGGGAAAACATTGTAAGAACAGCCCATGTTCTAAATTCTGTTGCTGTACATTTCAAAAGCACTGAACAAATAGTCATATCGACTACGTCCATCCTAGCTCACTCATTAATGTCTTAATCGAAATTACGGATTGCCTCTTATCCGCTCGTCATCCCCTTTTGCCATAGTAGAAACCATATTTGTTTAAAAGCAAGTCAGCCATATCAGCTATGTTTTTTTTAAAGGCAGTAAATGAGGCTGAATGAACTGTTTCGCTGCCAGAAAAGGCTCTGCTGATGGCCAGGTGTAGCAGTGGTAAGGTGTTGGGACTGCTGTTGGGACTCTGCTGTAGGGATAGTTTTATGTAGGCCCTAACAGTTTGCAGGGCACCGTTTGTCAGCGTTATAGTGCAATTAATGTTTTGTTTAGTGTTGTGTTGTGTAGTGGCTTTGCTGGCATGCATCCCCAAATGTTTGGTTTTGTTTGCCCCACCAAGATTCTCATGCTAAAATCGCCACTGGGTGAAGGTAGCATAGAGGGAAGTGATGGATGTGAATCATAATGTTGTACTCGCTCTTTAACCTGCACCTCCAAAAAGATAGTATCCTATTGCTAGTTATGGAATTAAATCTAGCTATCAATCATCTATGTATCTATCTAATATTGAAATTAGAATCGTGACATGGAATTTTCAGCAGCATTTTTGGGGTGAGAAAATTGTAATCCTGTTGAGCTGAGTATAGTTGATGGAATTACATTACATCGCATGGATTGGAATGAACGCCTAACTTCAATGAATCATTGGCATGTACAGCATGCCCCTTGGCTATACGATTTCCCATCTTTGCATAATACGTCATAATACGTCGCTCTCATCAATTTATAATTCATAATCTTACTGCAACACCTTCACTGACAGTTCAAAAAATGATTGCTAGCTTCACCCTATATATTTCCTCTGTATTTGCTAAATATTTTGATGATCAAAGCCGTTGGGAGATTTCACAGGCATGAATAATGGATTAGGATAATGGGAATAAGATCTCCTGACATAACAGAGGCAGCTGCTGCCACCACTGTGCTGTAAATGTATAGGTGGAGAGCGCTACATTAAATTGATGGATGCCAGTGTCAAGCTATTAAGCATTATGCTATAAAAACACAGTGTTGAGAGGAATACATTATTAAGATATGGATTAGGTTTATTTTACTGTGCAAGCCTATAATAACACATAGTCTATGGTTGTCACAAATACAGTGTTATATATATATGTCATTAGGTTCAGAGACAGATGGACAAGCTGTCTTTTTTGGGGAAAGTATTTTTTTCTGGCTTGTTTATTTCTTTGAAAATGAAGAGCATAGCAGATTATTTGCTCTTGGCTTGGAAACTACGGTCCAATAGATCACACTTTTTGGGGCAAAATCACCCAATAATTCAACTTCCGTTCTTTGCTTTAACTCTTTCCCTTGAAGCTTGACAGATTACAGTAATGTCACATCTATCTCAATCGCAATCTAAAGTAAAGCCAGCCCCAGGGTGTACATTAAACCTATCTGGCCTCCCTCCAGACAGAACACCGTAACTGTAATGGTAGATGTAGTATGGAGTCTTGACGATACGTCGAAAAGTGCATTGGGAAGGAAACCAATCCTGAACAAAATATAACGTATGTGTCCCAAATCCTATTCCGTTTATAGTTCCCTCTACTTTTGACCAAGGCCCATTTGGGATGCAGACAATTTACTGGGTTCCCTACATTTCCCTGCAGTGAAAGACAGTGAATATGAGAATCTTCAAATCAGTAATAATTCATGTAAGGGCTGGGTAGGTATTTTTGGGGTAAGGGTTGACTCAGGGTTGAACAAGAGCTAGGATTATTATTGAGGCTAGAAGTAGGGTTGAACCTAATTGTGGACAGGAAGCTAGCATAAGGGGTAAGGTAAGGGTTAGGGTTACTGATGTTTGTACAATGTATTACCATTTTAGTGTTAGGGTTAGAGTTAGACATACTTATAATAAAACTTATATTGTACTCCTCTTTGGACCTGTGAAGTGCTGTAGCTTGGTTCCGCCTGGCTCTCTCTTTGACCCAAGGTAAAGGATCCCGACTCTGGGTAGCTCTGGGTCTATTTAACCACTGGTGAAAGGGGGATTGGAGGGCTCCTGAAATCTAGACTACAACAAATAAATAAAGCAGGGGTGCAACTGCTGTGTAAAGGACATGCTGTGTGAAGGCAAAGCTGTTGTTATATGAAAAACATGGTGCTGCTGTCTGCAGATGCGATCTCTGTGTGTTGCGCTTTTTCTCTGGGTTGTAAAAGCAAGCTGAGAAGAACTGGCTGCTCTTTATTTGACTGATGTAGCTGGCAAGGAAACTGCTGTTTGACTTAACAGAAAAAAGTATATATTCCCAGTGCTGAGCTAGTAACGTGACTGACATGTAACGTTAGCTAATGTTTCATCCCCTTTTCGACTGAAGTTCTGTCTGAAGAAAATGAACTAGCTAGCTAGCTAGCTAGCTAGCTAGTAGCTATCACAGCCAGTTCAGCTGTAGCCTCTAGCTATTTGTCAGATGGCAGCATCAAAGAGCTGTTGTGTGTATGGAAATGGTTTGTGGTCTTTTTGTTCCATTTCAACAGAAGTCAATTAAATTGGCTAGTTTTTGCCAGTTGATGTTCCATTATAGCTAGCCAAAAGTTGGCTAACAATTGCTAACTAGCTAGCTCACTAACGTTAGCTATTATCTTTGCCTCAATCACAGTAGACCTGAATCAAATGATTGAAAACCGATATTCTGACGTTTTTTGACAGCTCAATCTGAGTCAGTATTGCAATATAACATTATTGATCTGTCAGTTTCCCTTGCTAATTCCCTACTTTTCACACAGACATGGTATAAACAGCTTTACAGACTACACTGTCATGGTGCACAGTCAGTACACAAAAACATGCACATCATGTCTTAGCAGGATCAGATGGTGACAGGTGTCCCAGCAGGGTCAGACATCCAGGGAAGACCAGTCTATGGTGCTTAGGTGAAATTTTATGTATATTAACCTGTTGAGGATGGGGGCGCTGTTGTCACTATTTATGGTAATCTTGTCATTTTTGAAACGGCTTCCTACAAAACTCTTGATCGTACAATATGCATATTATTATTATTATTGGATAGAAAACAGTCTATAGTTTCTATAGGAGTTTAAATGTTGTCTCTAAGTGGAACAGAAGTCATTCTACAGCAATTTCCCTGACATGGAGTCAGATTTCAAAATTTTGGCCCCTGATCTGGAGTCAGTTAAAAGGGCACAGTTATTGCTATGAGTATACGGACACTGCTTACGTCTTCCCCTGGATGCCTTTACGTGATGACGATTTGAATGGCGTCGATTGCGCGTTCACAGGCACTACAAATTAAAAAAACCTGTAGCTAGGAACTCTTTTCTTGCTGCGTAATGCGCCTGGAGGACATCGACCCGCACTTGTTCCAAGTGGAGGGAGTAATATTACTCTGGTCATGTTTCTACTCGTTATGGGAGTTAAAAACATCATAAGGTAGTTAATTTAAAGCGTTTTATAGCAATTTATATCCGTTTAGTGCGATTTTGGGACATTTATTTCTGAAACGCTGTGAATTGCTGGGCACGCTTCCAGTTCATCCCGAACGCAGTTGGCATTTCCACATGGCAAGAGGACAGCTTTCCACCAAAAGACGATTAGACCCAAGAAAGGATCCTTTGCCCAAGATACTGATGGAAGAACAGCTCAAAGTAGGACATTTTTATTATGATAAATCGTGTTTCTGTCGAAAAATGTTAGTGGCTTAGGACGCCATGTTTTTTGACGTAGCTTCGCTTGGCGCAAACTGTATTGAAAAGTAAGGATAATTTAAAAAATGTAATTCCGCGATTGTATTAAGAATTAAATTGTCTATCAATCCCTGTCCACCCTATATTTTTTAGTCACGTTTATGAGTATTTATGTATAAGAGTAGATCACTGTCTAAGTGGCGCACGGACATTTTCTCACCAGCTGGGCTACATTTCACATTGTCTAACCATGATTTTGGTGGCTAAATATAAACATTTTCGATCAAACTCTATATGGATTGTGTAATATGATGTTACAGGAGTGTCATCTGAAGAATTCTGAGAAGGTTAGTGAAAAAATTTATATATTTTGGCGATGTTGACGTTATCGCTCTCACTTTGGCTAGAATCAATGCTGGGCTGCTATGTGCTATGTGCTATGCTAATATAACGATTTATTGTGTTTTCGCTGTAAGACACTTAGAAAATCTGAAATATTGTCTGTATTCACAGGATCTGTGTCTTTCGATTAGTGTATGCTGTGTATTTTTACGAAATGTTTGATGATTAGTAAGTAGGTAAACACGTTGCTCTATGTAGTTTTTCTAGTCCATTTGTGACGGTGGGTGCAATTGTAACCTATGCCATCTACCTGAAATATGCACTTTTTTCTAACAAAACCTATCCCATACCATAAATATGTTATCAGACTGTCATCTGATGAGTTTTTTTCTTGGTTAGGGGCTATAAATATCTTAGTTTAGCCGAATTGGTGATAGCTACTGGTGTTGGTGGACAAATAAAAGATGGTGGATTATGCTAATGTGTTTTTAGGTAATAGATGTACATCTTTACATATTGTGTCTTCCCTGTAAAACATTTTAAAAATCGGACATGTTGGCTAGATTCACAAGATCTGTGTCTTTCATTAGCTGTATTGGACTTTAATGTGTGAAAGTTAAATATTTAAAAAATATTTTTTTTTTGAATTTCGCGGCACTGGTTTTTCAGTGGGGATGGGGGGGGAGTGCCGCTAGCGGCACCCTCATCCTAGACAGGTTAAAACAATCAGTGAATGGATACAAAGTTCCATCTTGAGTTCATGGGTAGATCTGCGAATAATTATCACCTTTTTAGGGAAGATCCAGATGCACAGTGTCGAAGTAACACAAGTTTATTACTAGAACAGGGGCAGGCAAAACGACAGGTAAAGGGCAGGCAGAGGTCAGTAATCCAGATCAGAGTCAAAAGGTACAGAACAGCCGGCAGTCTCAGGGTCAGGGCATGCAGAGGTCAATAATCCAGGGTGGTGTAACAAGGTACAGAACAGCAGGCAGGCTCAGGGTCAGGGCAGGCAGAGGTCAATAATCTAGGGCGGTAGACAAGGTACAGAACGGCAGGCAGAATGGTCAAAACTAGAAAACAGGAACTATAGAAAAAGACAGGAGCCAGGGGAAAACCACTGGTAGGGTTGACAGACAATATGAACTGGCAACAGACAAACAGAGAACACAGGTATAAATACACTGGGGATAATGGGGAAGATGGGTGACACCTGGAGGGGGGTGGAGACAAGCACAAAGACAGGTGAAACAGATCAGGGTGTGACAATAATGGTAATTTCAATTATTGAACCATTGATTTTATTATTGGATAATACAATGTATAAATGTACACCAAGGTAATTCTTTGTCTTATTTTAGCAGGATTGGATGGTGACAGGGATCTCAGCAGGGTCAGGCAGCCAGGGAAGACCAGTCTGTTACGGCGCAGAAATGAACTTTTGCAGATACAACACTTTATTATCTCTGTGCCGCAAACACTGGACAAGCAAGAAGCTTCGAAGATTGAAACTATTTTAAGGCAGTCTGATAAACCTCTAAAGTTGATTTCCAAACTCTATCAAGGGTGACAGAGGCTTTCCCAATGACACAAAACATCTCTGTAAGGCCTGGGTGTCGGAGTGTGAAGAAAAAGCGCAGGAGCAGCAATTGCAAAACAAATGCTCTTTAATAGAACACGGACAAATTAGGCCACCCTACTAACACACTGGGTGTACACTAATAAACTACCCCAGACACGTGGGGAATGAATAATGTCCAGAAACATGAAGCACAAAACCGACACCAACTTACATACAAACAATGCCGCACAAAGAAACGTGAATGCCGGCTGATTAAATAAACCCAACTAATTAACCCTCATACAAAACAGGTGCGCCCAATAAACACATAGGGAGGGGGAGAAAAGGATCAGTGGCAGCTAATAGGCCGGTGACGACGACCGCCGAACGCCACCCGAACGGGAAAGAGAGCCTGCCTCGGTCGAAGTCGTGACAATCTCAAACTAAAATAGGTGGAAGACGAATGGATGAATGGATACAGATTAGTTTGAATGCCCAGTCATGTTCATATAATCTCAGACATAAATTACAGCAGTTTAAGACCATCCATAGAACATACTATATGCCAGTGAAAGTGAATATCATGCACTCTGCTGGATTTATACAACACTAAAGGGAACATCTATACATATGTTATGGTCTTGTGAAGGCTGGCTGAATTCTGGCAATGAGTATGTTCTTTTATCTCAGCATGTCTACAGATTCTCCCTTCTCTCTGTGTTTGTTTGCTTTGAAATGTTGATACTGGAGACTTATCAGAATAAACTGTGGAACCTAGCAGTTTTAGCTGCTAAGAAATGCATTGCCATTAATTGGAAGGTTGGTTATTCTCCCACGATGTCACAATGGATGGCAGACATGTCAAGATATGCATCACTAGATTTGATTTATTACAAGATTAAGAGTATACTGTGCAACTGTTATAAGGTATGTGTGCCTTATATGGAATACTATATGACAAAAGGGGTCTGTATTGGAATCATGATTTTTTTTGTCAGTCGAAAATAGATCATTTCTTTCATGGCATATGAGACACCTGTCTGATTTGTGCCTGTTTCAGTGGACTAATGCATTGAGGAATCCGTGGGGATGTCACGGTCCAAGAATATGGGGATTGTGGCTCAGATGCACAAGGCACGTCTCTCTCCAGAATGCGCTTTCTCCCACCATTTCGTGGGCATTCATTGTTTCATAACTTAATTGTGTGCAATGTTTGCTGTGTCCATCATTTCCATGTGATATAGTGTATATCACCAATAGTGGCCTACATTTACTTTTAATTCCCATCATTTCTAATCTGCAATTAGGAAGAGGTCTTTTCCTTCATTTGTGTGTCTTAATTATTTAATCAAAGAACCTGCTTAAAGCATCAGACAAGTTCAGTACAAATAGTTGATTTTATTAAAACACTTAAGGTGCGTCTATTAGTGTAGGCTGCTGAGGGGATGGCTCATAATAATGGCCGGAATGGAGTAAATGGCACCGGAGGAGATGGCCTCCTTGTTACGGTCCCCTAACTAATTGTGCTATTGTGTGTTTTTTCGTGTTTTTTGTAACTTATTTTGTACATAATGTTTCTGCCACCGTCTCTATTGACTGAAAAGAGTTTCTAGATATCAGGGCAGTAACTACTCACCCCGTACTGGAAGAATCCTTTTTTCTGTAACGAATCTGATGCAAAGGATTTACTCCAGACGACCGACAAGGCCCTCATCCCCGGCATTCGAAGGAGAAAGAGACGGAGATATCGGGAACGTAGGTCTGGGGGCCTTGTAAGGATCCGACTGCGAGTGGGTAATCTGCATTTACCATCGGTCCTATTAGCCAACGTACAATCATTGGATAATAAAATAGATGAACTACGAGCACGTATACACTACCAACGGGACATTGAAAACTGTAGTATCTTATGCTTCACCGAGTCATGCCTGAATTACGAAGACATTAAGAACATACAGCCAGGTGGGTTTTACACTTTTTCGGCAGGATAGAACAGCAGCCTCTGGTAAGACAAGGGGTGGCGGTCTATGTATATTTGTAAACAACAGCTGGTGTACGGAATCTAAGGAAGTCTCAAGGTTTTGCTCGCCTGAGGTAGAGTATCTCATGATAAGCTGTACACCACACTATTTACCAAGAGAGTTTATCTATATTCTTCGTCGCTGTCTATTTACCACCACAAACCAATGCTGGCACTTTAGACCGCATTGAATGAGCTGTATACGACCATAAGCAAACAGGAAAACACTCATCCAGAGGCAGTGCTCCTAGTGCCCAGGGACTTTAATGCAAGGAAACTTAAATCCGTTTGACCTAATTTCTACCAGCATGTTAAATGTGCAAGTGATTTGGTCAATAAAAAAGTGGTCATATGAAGCAGATGCTAAGCTACAGGACTGTTTTGCTAGCACAGATTGGAATGTGTTCCGGGATTCTTCCGATGGCATTGAGGAGTACGTCACATCAGTCACTGGATCAATAAGTGCATCGATGACGTCGTCCCCATAGTGATTGTACGTACATACCCCAACCAGAAGCCATGGATTACAGGCAACATCTGCACTGAGTTAAAGGGTAGCGATACTGTTTTCAAGGAGTGGGAACTAGCCCGGAAGCTTATAAGAAATCCCGCTTTACCCTATGACGAACCATTAAACAGGTAAAGCTTAAAAAAATGTATTTATTTATTTCACCTTTATTTAACCAGGTAGGCAAATTGAGAACACGTTCTCATTTACAATTGCGACCTGGCCAAGGGTATCTAAAGCTCAGTGAGATCCATTAATCCTTTGGAAACTGTAGAGAACTCAGATTATTGCACAGTATGATTTCTTTTGATGAACATTGAATCACAAGATGAGTTTTCCCAAGGGGTTTACTATTAGGTATTCCTCTAGATATAGACTGAATTGAATTAAAAGTTCATAGAAAAAACAATTCCTAATTCTTATAAAAATATGTTTTTTAAAATCAGCTGTAAGCCTACAGTAAAATGCTTAAGTAAAGAATGAGACCAACTGTATTCCGCTTTATAGGAACAAAGTGAAAATAAACTATGAAATGTCAAGAATTTGTCACTGTAATCATTACAAATAGGGAAGCATGCCTTCATTGACCATCTTAAAATGTTAATAGGCATTCCAGCAGCACGCTCTCTCACACGTTTGACTGAGAGCCAAATCAGATGAAGATAACATGGTGCAAACATCTGGCCCAGTAAATCTGCTGCCAGTAATTATGCCGGAGTGGAGCCCAGGTCTCTGGAAACTGTTTCTGTGTCAACACACACACACACAAGCACACACGCACACAATTGTACGTACAAGCAGACAAACACAAACACACATATGCACACACGCATATAGGCACGCATGACACAGACATGCATGCACACATGCACCCTCACACCCACACACACAGGCACACATGCATGAAAACACACAGCGCACAAACACACGGCACAACATACTAGTCCATCTTGGCTGTCATTCCCATGCCTGTCATTACCGGATTCCAATGGAACTGACCACTCACTGATCAATGCCATGGGCTGTCCTGGTGGAATACAACAGTGTCAGCAGTGGATATAGTGGATACCGATGGAAGAACAATGACTATATACTCTATTTATTAAGTGTTTGGCAATTTACAGTTTTTCTCTGCTTTCTCAAAACATAAATACATTCATCAAAATTAAATGATACTGTCAAAATCGCAAATACATTCATTAAAAGAACATGACTCTTTGCAAAAAGATTAACAGAAACATGCACATCTCTACAGTAAGTTGACAAAACAGAAAGTTAGCCTGTCTTTAAAAAAAATCTAAGTAGAGCCATATATATATATTTCTTGCAGTTACTAAATTATGTTGATCACATTTGGACGTACAACTATCAAAAGGTGCCGAATTATGGATAATTACTCACATTTATGCATATTTCACCAAACAATTTCATACGTATAAAATCAAATATTATCATGATCAAAAAGAAAATCGAAAATAAGCATTCATTCACTGGTATCATCACGATCTAATTCCATGTATTCAATACTTCCACAGTATGCTCGTCTGCTCATAGGTTCGTAGACTCTCCATCGAAGCAGAAACACAATCTCCATTATAAGAAAAGGTGAATACAGTGGAGGAACACAACTTAAATGAATGTATAGGCCTCAATTCATAGCAAAGCTCATCAATGTTGAAGATGATGATTTAGGAATAACCCAAAGTTACTTAGAAGTAACTCAACTTCATTCTCTGTATGTCTGCAATGTTGTAAAAAGAAAATCATGGAAATTAGACGGTCCCTGTGTCTAGATCTTTCCCTATGTTGTACCTGTTTTAGGTCTACTGCTGATAAAGCCATTTACAATTTTGTACAGTAGTACCTCCACTATTGTATTGAAAAGTTCAGTGCAGTCCCAAAATGTATTTTTTCCTGTGTTTTACGTACATTTCCACACCATGAGGTTGGAAAAATACCGTGAAATTCAAGAAATTATGATCATGTCCTTTTAACAAAGGTATACTTTTTATTTATTTAAATGTCCTCTCTGGACTTCCGTAGCAGAGGGAAAATCAAGAGTTTAAAAAATATATTTTCTACAATGTACATTTTGGTGCTGTAATTCACCTCACTACAAGCAAGAAAAAAATTGTAGCGTGCTTGTTAACTCTTCAACTACATTCAGATCAAGCACTCGTTTTGTCATCATACAGCTGTCACACAAAATCCCTATAGAAGGGTTGGTTGTTTAGCAACAAAACCAACAAAACCAACTAGTGCATAACAGACGGGGTTGGCTTAGAATGTGTAATATATTTTGTAAACTATAAAATATACTGTACACTACCGGTCATAAGTTTTAGAACACCTGCCCATCCAAGGGTTTTTCTTTATTTTTAGTATTTTCTACATTGTAGAATAATAGTGAAGACATCAAAACTATGAAATAACACATTTGGAATCATGTAGTAACCAACAAAGTGTTAAACAAATCAAAATATATTTTATATTTGAGATTATTCAAATAGCCACCCTTTGCCTTGATGACAGCTTTGCACACTCTTGGCATTCACTGCAGAATGCTGTGGTAGTCTTGCTGGTGAAGTGCACCCCCACACCATGACACCTCCTCCATGCTTTACGGTGGGAAATACACATGCAGAGATCATCCCTTCACCCACACCATAACACCTCCTCCATTTCCACCGGTCTAGTGTCAATTGCTCGTGTTTTTTGGCCTATGCAAGTCTCTTCTTCTTATTGGTGTCCTTTAAATCAAATCAAATTAAAGTTTATTTGTCACGTGCGCTGAATACAACAGGTGTAGACCTTACAGTGAAATGCTTACTTACAGGCTCTAACTAATAGTGCAAAAACAATATTAGGTGAACAATAGTTAAGTAAAGAAATAAAAACAACAGTAAAAAGACAGTGAAAAATAAAAGTAGTGAGGCTACGTACAGACACCGGTTAGTCGGGCTGATTGAGGTAGTATGTACATATAGATATGGTTAAAGTGATTATGCATATATGATGAACAGATAGTAGCAGTAGCGTAAAAGAGGGGTTGGCGGGTGGTGGGTGGCGGGACACAATGCACATAGCCCGGTTAGCCAATGTGCGGGAGCACTGGTTGGTCGGGCCAATTGATGTAGTATGTATAAACAGAGTGTGGCAGCAGCGTAAAAGAGGGGTTAGTAGTGGTTTCTTTGCAGCAATTCTACCATGGCCTGATTCAAACACAGTCTCCTCTGAACAGTTGATGTTGAAATGTGTCTGTTACTTGAACTCTCTGAAGCATTTATTTGGGCTGCAATTTCTGAGGCTGGAAACTCTAATGAACTTATCCTCTGCAGCAGAGGTAACTCTGGGTCTTCCATTCCTGTGGCGGTCATCATGAGAGCCAGTTTCATTATAGTACTTGATGGTTTTCGAAACGGCACTTGAAGGAACTTTCAAAGTTCTTGAAATTTTCCGTATTGACTGACCTTCATGTCTTAAGGTAATGATGTACTGTCATTTCTCTTTGCTTATTTGAGCTGTTCTTGCCATAATACGGGCTTTGTCTTTTACCAATAAGATAAATATCTTCTGTATACCCCCCCTACCTTGTCACAACACGACTGATTGACTCAAACGCATTAAGAAGGAAAGAAATTCCACAAATTAACTTTTAAGAAGGCACACCTGTTAATTGAAATGTATTCCAGGTGACTTCCTCAGGAAGCTGGTTGAGAGAATGCCAAGCGTGTGCAAAGCTGTCTTGAAGGCAAAGGGTATCTATTTGAAGAATCTCAAATATTAAATATATTTTGATTTGTTTAACACCTTGATTTGTTTAACACTGTAGAAAATTGTAAAAATTAAGAAAAACCCTTGAATGAGTAGGTGTTCTAAAACTTTTGGCTGGTAGTGTATGTAAACTATATTTTGTCTCCAATGATTATTGAAAACAAATCATTTGCACAATGAGCACTTGTTGTCTCTCAAATACATCGTTACAGTTGTTGGTTAGCTAGATAGTGAATTTTAGCCATATTAGCATTGAAGTGACATCAGTCAAAACACCTCAGAACAACACATGGTATCAAGGACAAGATAAAACTAGCCCAAACGAGTCACCTACGTTTATTCACATGGCAGCTTCTTGTCATTGTTGCTAGCTATTTGGCCATCCAGAATCTGCCCCACTGAAGCTTGCACGTTGTTTTCTTGATGTTGTCAGCTAACCCGTCTATAAAGTATACTCCAGGCAGGAACCATTAGTGTGATGCGTACATCATCAATAATGATCTCAGAACGTATGCATTTGAAGGGCAACACTATCTAGGCGCACAAGCCATGTACAGGGTACAGCAAGTCACCCTCCCACTGCTCTAGACTAAAAGTAGAACAAAGCTACAGTACGATCCATTTACAATGCCAGCCTTATCTGATCCATCAATCAACCAATCAGTCCCTGTTCGTACATCGACTTAGAATGATGAAGGCATGGTGTTCATCCCAAATGGCCCCCTATTCTCTATAAAGTGCACTACTTTTGACCAGAGCCCACAGTGCAGCACACTCCAAATGTACTGTAAGCAGTGTTGTGTTGTGTTGTCCCACCAGCCCTGAGGTGCAGAGGGTTAAATTTAGAGTCTTTCCAGGAACAGGAGTGGCATCCCTGCAGGCCTGTATGGGGTCAGTGTGTGTGTCTGTGTGTACATGTGTGTGCGTATGTGTGTGTATGTGTGTGTGCTGTGCGTGGTGGGTCCTGGCCCTGGTGCCGTGTGTGACGCTGAGTGGCACGCCATCCAGCCATTGGAAGGGAACACTGCTCTGCTCCAGTTTACCCCCTGATTTGCGGCCCTGACTGCCCTACCCTGGCCTACCCTGCTACCATAATGGACAGTGACAGCCAGACCCCCTAGGACAACACCGGCCACAGCATGGGAATGTGTGTTTATTAATGGAAAAAGGGGAAAAGAGAATAGCAATAATAAGACGCAGAGGCACAAGTCCAGGCAATGTGACGGCTGGACAGATATACCGTGACAACCCTGACTCCCCCCTGGCTGAATCTGTGGAGCCAACCACGCGAGGGCAAACTGGATCAGACAGACACTAATCTATTTCCCCTCTCTGGACGCTCATCAGTGACGTATGACTCATATGAAATAGAATAAAGATGCATCATGTTTAATGCACGCTGAAGTTGTGGGGGAATTTGTCACCACAAACTACAGTAAAGGGACATTATAAAACTCTAGTGATGTTGATCAAACACAGGTGCAATTAGAGACATTCTAAGCCTTAATATGGATCCCAGATATGACAATGCTAGTTTGTTATGTCACAACGAAGCACATGGCCTTATGTAAAGGTAAGAACAGTAGTTAAACAAACATTATCTCTGAGTGTTTCACTGCACATCAACATTGTGCCAAATATTTTTTCACATTACAGTAAGCGTTTGTCTATGTTCTCAGTCTGCCAACTGTTTTACATTTCCTGATGAAGGGATTTAGGGCAAGTGTGTGTGTGTGTGTACCTGTGTTGTGTGTGGGTTTACTCATGCGCGTGCATTTCCTTCCTGTGTAGCTCTAATCTGTGAAATATGCTTAGGTAATGAGAGCAGAAGTTGTGGTCTGCTCTGGGAAATTTAGAGAACTTGCTTTTCTGCCTCAGGAAATTATGAGGCAAAAAATATTTTATTAATGCACCATTAAAAATGGATTAACGTTCATTACTTTCTCTGATGACTTTCATCTACTTTGCATGTAGAGTGAGAATTTAATTTCTCACAAAGAGCAGGCATTACAGGGCCAAGCTAAGTGCTACATATTCCCCATCCAAAGATAGTTGGACAGGCCATTACTGGAGTTAACAATGCACCAATCAAACAATTGGGCTTTCATTGGGTCTCAACTCATCATATCACCATTTAGAATATAACACCACTGCCCATTGTAAATGAATAACTCTAAAGCTGAAATGTTTTGCTTCAGCTGTCATGGATACAATATTAAGTCACCATTCAGGGCAGGCATCAAAAGGGGGACATGCTAATAAAATGTTTACCGGTTTATACTGGCCATGCTTGTATTATACTATATTGAATAATTATTGAACAACCCCTATAAAGTTGTGGAGAAAATATATTAAGGATTCTTAGTTAGATTTCAGCCTTATTTAACTTACATACAGTATGTTAGACAGATCTATACCTACAGCGCCTATCATAAGTATTCACCCCTCTTGGATTTCATTTCATTTTATTGTCTACAATCTACACAAAATACTCTATAATGTCAAAGTGGACGAATTAAAAACATTTTTTTTTTTAAAGATGAATTAAAAACATACTCATCCCTGAGTCAATACATGTTAGAAACACCTTAGGCAGTGATTACAGCTGTGAGTATTTTTGGGTAAGTCTCTAAGAGCTTTGCATACCTGGATTGTGCAATATTTGCCCATTATTCCTTTCAAAATTCTTCAGGTTATTTTCAAAATTCTTGCCATAGATTTTCAAGCATATTTAAGTCAAAACTGTAACTTGGCCACTAAGGAACATTCACTGGCTTCTTGTTAAGCAACTCCAATGTAGATGTGGCCTTGTGTTGTAGGTTATTGTTCTGCTAAAAGGTGAATGCCTCTCACAGTGTCTGGTGTTTTTTTATCCTGATGAACTCCCCCTTCTTTTCTGACGTCAAGCATACCCAGGACATGATGCAGCCACCACCTTGTTCAAAAATAAGGAGGCAGTTACTCAGTGATGTGTTTTGTTGGATTTGCCTCAAACATAAGGCTTTGCATTTAGGCCCAAAATTATATTCCTTTGCCAATTGTTTTACAGTATTACTTTAGTGCCTTGCTGCATGTTTTGGAATATTATTCTGTATATTTTTATTCTTCTTTTCACTCTGTCATTTAGGTCATTATTGTGGAGTCACTACAATGTTGTTGATCCATTCTTCTTTTTTCTCCCATCAAAGCCATTGAACTCTGTAGCGGTTTTAGAATCACCAATGGCCCCATGCTGACATCTCTGAGCAGTTTCCTTCCTGTCCTGCAGCTCAGTTCAGAAAGAAGACTGTGGGTGTTTCTCAAAATGAATACTACCGTTCTCCGAGCACGCAAATTGGAGCACGGGAGGGTTGGAGTAGGGGTCCAAATCAAAGTATGCGAACTGGAGCACTACTCAGTTTGTACATATTTTGAAGCATGCATCGACGCAAGCTTCAGCGGAAAGTATGCAAAAAATATGACGCAACCACGTAAAAAATGATGCACATTTTCTTGAACTCAATGGGATCCATTATTTGAGCTGAAGCGAGAGAAAGTACACTCCGACTTTGGAATTACATGTTGCCTATTCACATCTCATATGTTGCCTGCCTACAATATTTTATCTTGATGCGTTAATAAATACATGCTGTGTTAATTACATGCCTACAATACCCACTAGAGTGTGCATAGGTTCAAGCCCATAATAAGTCAATAGAGCTAACTCGCTAGCTACTACTGTTAGCTAGACAGATATCTACAAAGAATTGATAGCTAGCTACCCATGAAGAATTGCCATTTTCCATGGACAACATTGGTTTTAGGTCATTTTTGCCTGTTATACTATCTGGTTAGCTCATTGCTATGATTCACATATAACTAGCTGATAGTTATGTAAAGTGTTTTCTTTGTATATATCTTGTTTCATCTCTATTGCCATTGTCTTGACTGGAAGAGGGAAGTTTCAGTGAATGGATAAGTCCATAGTCCAGGTCAATTAGGGGAATAACCTATGTGTAAATGCAACAATCTGCTGTTGTATGTTTTTTGTGTTATCTGTGATTGTTTTGTTTTGTTTGTTTTGTGTCATTTCTTAGTCATTGTGCCTAAACTGTATGTGTAAACATGTATATGCAGGGCTCAGCTGTAAAAGAGACCTTGGTTTCAGTCTGTTTTCCTTGTTGAAATAAAGGTATAATAATAGGGCTAACTGGCTTGCAAGCTAGTCACAAAGAATTGTTAGCTATCCATGAAGAACTGACATCTACTATACCTTGCATAACATTAGTTTGAGGGTAATTTTTTGCCTGTTTAACTAGCTGGTTGGCTAGCTAGATTACAACGATTCGCATAGAGTGCTTTCAGAAAGAATTCAGACCCCTTGACTTTTTCCACATTACAGCCTTATTTTAAAATGTATTTAAAAAAAAAAAAATCTCATCAATCTACAGACAATACCACATAATGACAAAGCAAAGACATTTTAGAAATTTATGCAAATGTTTTAGATTAAAAAAAACAGGAAAAAAATTGCATTTACATAAGTATTCAGACCCTTTACTCAGTACTTTGTTGAAGCACCTTTAGCAGTGATTACAGCCTTGAGTCTTATTGGTTAGGACGCTACAAGCTTGGCAACCTTGTATTTGGGGATTTTCTCCCATTCCTCTGTCCAGATCTTCTCAAGCTCTGTCAGGTTCGATGGGGAGCGTTGCTGCACAGCTTTTTACAGGTCTCTCCAGACATATTTAATAGAGTTCAACTCCGGGCTCTGACTGGGCCACTCCAGGACATTCAGAGACTTTTCCCGAAGCCACTCGTTCATTATTTTGGCTGTGTGCTTAGGGTCATTATCCTGTTGGAAGAGGAACCTTCATCCCAGTCTGAGGTCTTGAGCGGTCTGGAGCAGGTTTTCATCAAGGATCTCTCTGTACCTTGCTCTGTTCATCTTTGACTCAATCCTGACTAGTTTCCCAATCCCTGCTGCTGGAAAACATCCCCACAGCATGATGCTGCCACCACCATGTTTCACCGTAGGGAGGGTGTCAGGTTTCCTCCAGACGTGAAGCTTGGCATTCAGACCAGACAATCTTGTTTCTAATGGTCTGCGAATCTTTAGGTGCCTTTTGGCAAACTCCAAGAGAGCTGTCATGTGTCTTTTACTGAGGAGGGACTTCCGTCTGGCCACCCTACCATAAAGGCCTGATTGGTGGAGTTCTGCAGAGATGGTTGTCCTTCTGGAAGGTTCTCTCATCTCCACAGAGGAACTCTAGAACTATGTCAGAGTGACCATCAGGTTCTTGGTCACCTCCCTGACCAAGGCCCTTCTCCCTCGATTGCTCAGTTTGGCTGGGCGGCCAGCTCTAGGAAGAGTCTTGGTGGTTCCAAGACCTTCATTCCTTCATTGAAGAATGATGGAGGCCACTGTGTTCTTGGAGACATCCAATGCTGCAGAATTTTGTTGGTACCCTTCCCCAGATCTGTGCCTCAACACAATCCTGTCTTGGAGCTCTATGGACCATTTCTTCGACCTCATGGCTTGGTTTTTGCTCTGACATGCACTGTCAACTGTGGGACCTTATATAGACATGTGTGTTCCTTTTCAAATCATGTCCAATCAATTGAATTTACTACAGGTGGACTCCAATCAAGTTGTAGAAACATCTCAAGGATGATAAATGGAAACAGGATACACCTGAATACTTATGTAAAGGGTCTGAATACTTACGTAAATAAGGTAAGTTTCTTACAAACCTGTTTTCGCTTTGTCATTATGGGGTATTGTGTGTAGATTGCTGATGATATTATTTTACCCAATCCATTTTAGAAGACGGCTTTAACGTAACAAAATGTGGAAAAAGTCAAGGGGTCTGAATACTTTCTGAAGGGACTAATAATTATGAAGTATAACGTTTGCTTTGTGTATATTTTTGTTTTCTCTCTATTGTTGCCATTGGGGGGGTGCAAGTAATTCTCAAATGTAATGTTTTATGTGTTCTCCACACTCTCATCCTCACAAGAACATACACAAGAGAACGTCTTTGGAGAATGCACATGGAGCATGAGCGTGTGGAGCACAGTAGTATGCATATTGAGAGACACGCTGAATCTTTGGCCTACATGGATAAATAAAGGTGGAATCTTTGATGTGTCTGGGTGGTTTAATACATCATCTTCAGCATAATTATTAACTTGACCATGCGTAAAGAGATATTCAATGCCTGATTTGTGATTGTTACCTATCTACCTATCTACCAACCACGGCCCTTGTGCTTTCTTGAATCTATGCTTGAAATGCAATGCTTTAACGAGGAACATTGAATATGTTGTACAGTTGAAGTCGGAAGTTTACATACACCTTAGCCAAATACATCTAAACTCTCACAATTCCTGACATTTAATCTTAGTAAAAATTCCATGTCTTAGGTCAGTTAGGATCACCAATTAATTTTAAGAATGTGAAATGTCAGAATAAAAGTAGAGAGAATGGTTTATTTCAGCTTGTATTTCTTTCATCACATTCCCAGTGGGTCAGATGTTTACAGACACTCAATTAGTATTTGGTAGCATTGCCTTTAAATTGTTTAACTTGGGTAAAACGTTTCGGTTAGCCTTCCACAAGCTTCCCACAATAAGTTGTGTGAATATTGGCCCACATGCTTTTTCAGTTCTGCCCACAAATGTTCTATAGGATTGAGGTCAGGGCTTTGTGATGGCCACTCCAATACCTTGACTTTGTTGTCCTTAAGCCATTTTGCCACAACTTTGGAAGTATGCTTGGGGTCATTTTCCATTTGGAAGACCCATTTGCGACCAAGCTTTAACTTCCTGACTGATGTCTTGAGATGTTGCTTCAATATATCCACATAAATTTCCTCCCTCATGATGCCATCTATTTTGTGAAGTGCACCAGTCCCTCCTGCAGCAAAGCACCCCCACAACATGATGCTGCCATCCCGTACTTCACGGTTGGGATGGGGTTCTTCGGCTTGCAAGCTTCCCCCTTTTTCCTCCAAACATACCAATGGTCATTATGGCCAAACAGATCTATTTCTGTTTCATCAGACCAGAGGACAATTCTCCAAAAAGTACGATCTTTGTCCCCATGTGCAGTTGCAAACCGTAGTCTGGCTTTTTTATGGCGGTTTTGGAGCAGTGGCTTCTTCGTTGCTGAGTGACCTTTCATGTTATGTCGATAACATTTTACTGTGGATATAGATACTTTTGTACCTGTTTCCTCCAGCATCTTCACAAGGTCCTTTGCTGTTGTTTTGGATTGATTTGCACTTTTCGCACCAATGTACATTAATCTCTAGGAGACAGAACGCATCTCCTTCCTGAGCGGTATGACGGCTGCGTGGTCCCATGGTGTTTATACTTGCGTACTATTGTGTGTACAGATGAATGTGGTACCTTCAGGCGTTTGGAAATTGCTCCCAGGGATGAACCAGACCTGTGGAGAGCTACAATTTATTTATTTTGATTTTCCCATGATGTCAAGCAAGAAGGCACTGACTTTGAAGGTAGGCCATGACATACATCCACAGGTACACCTCCAATCGACTCAAATGATGTCAATTCTCCTATCAGAAGCTTCTAAAACCATGACATCATTTTTTGGAATTTCCCAAGCTGTTTAAAGGCACAGTCAACTTAGTGTATATAAACTTCTGACCCACTGGATTTGTGATACAGTGAATTATAAGTGAAATAATCTGTCTGTAAACAATTATTGGAAAATTTACTTGTGTCATGCACAAAGTAGATGTCCTAACCGACTTGCCAAAATTATAGTTTGTTAACAAGAAATTTGTGGAGTGGTGGAAAAAGGAGTTTTAATGACTCCAACCTAAGTGTATGTAAACTTCCGACTTCAACTGTATGTATGGGGATAGAGGAAGGGGTAGTCATTTAAAAATCATGTCAACCTGTCACGATCGTGTGGAGGATTGACGGACCAAAACGCAGCTTTAGGAAAATAAGCCATCTCCTTTTTATTAACGAAGAAGGCAAACGAAACAAAAACACTTAAACACTAAACAAAACAAGAAAACGATCGTGAAGCTAAACAACGATGTGCACACACTGGCTACAAACGTATCACATAGACAACTACTCACAACAAATGAAAGCCTATGGCTACCCTAAATAAGGCTCCCAATCAGAGACAACCGAAATCAGCTGTCTCTAATTGGGAACTCATTCAGGTAACCATAGACTCTCCTAGACAACTAAACATACATAGACAACGCTAGACACATGTACTCAACACAAACCCATATACTACACCAACAACCCCTTTACCATAGAAACACCCAAAACCAACAAAACACAAACATTCCCCATGTCACACCCTGACCTAACTAAAATAATAAAGAAAACAAAGAATACTAAGGCCAGGGCGTGACACAACCACTATTATTTCACACAAAGTGTGTCCATGTAACTTATTCTGTGATTTGTTAAGCCACATTTAATTCCTGATCAAATTTACTTATTTAATTGTTTCCTTTTAACTTTGACATTATGGAGTATTTGTGTAGAACACTTATCAAAAATCACAATGAAATATATTTCAAACCTTTGTAATGGAACAAAATGTAATGCAACAAAAATCCAATGGGGGTCAATACTTATGATACCCAAGGAATATTCTGAATAAGGAAAGAAACACATGATATTGTGATTTACATTTTAGCAATATGTGATTTCTCTGAATCAAATCTCTCCTGAGTCTTTCTATTACAGCACGGTCCTGGAAGGGAGATGTATCTACAGTATGTAAATACAAAGATGATGTCTGCATAACATAAAGGAAAGAATAGAGGGGATTCACATTTTGCCTCGAATCATGAAATCTCAGCCATTGGCATAGTTAAGAAAAGACTGCTAGGTTTTCTAAATCACTCTCTAATTCCCTTAGCTTTGAAAAAGCAACATTATTCTTATTGGTTATTCTTATTGATGGAGGACTCTCTATCTAGCTTTTGGTGGATTTAGAATTCGGAGTCCTCACGTGCAGATCCAGGAATTAAAATCAAGGAAGCCTCTTTCCTTCTTATTAATGTTGATATTTCTGCTATTAGATGAGATTGTTAATTTTCTTTGTATCTTTTCTTTGTTTCTTTTCTTTGATTCTTTTCTTTGATTCCTTTTTCTTTCTTTCTTTCATTCTTTCTTTCTTTCTTCTCTCTGTTGTTCTTTCCCAGTGGGAGGATCCAGAGATGTGGAGGCGGGAGCTGAGCTCCACAATGGGAAACTAAGCTCGTTCTCTGCTCGGCCCCAATCTTCAAAATAACTTTGGCACAGTCCCAAATGGCACCCTAGCTATTCCCTTTATAGTGCACTTCTTATGTTCCCTAGTGCACAATTTTTAAACTGAAGTAGTGCACTATATAGTGAAGAGGGTTCCATTTGGGATGCATCCTTATTCTCCCAAAGAAAAGCCTGAACGGGAGCCAACCATAGGAGCCAACCTCCACACTCCCTCCCAGCTCTGATCATCCAGCATCTAACCTCTAGACAGGCTCTCCTTTCTCTCGCTCCTCTCCTCTTACTTCCCATACCTTACTCACAAGAGGAACATGCAAGAGGATCCTAGTGCAGGCAACACCATCTTAGAGAAAAACAAACAACAGCAGCATGAAATGATACTACTCTATTTACCCATGTGTTACTACTTACCCATGCAGATTGCCAAGTCTGACAATATTATTGCATCTTGATTAAATTACATTTATTGTGATTTATGGTAGTTACACTAAGTGACTAGTATTGATCCGATGAGCCACATTCTCTTACATCTGCACAGCTCTTACTAGCTACACAGTACATACCCGTCACAGATGATTTCATTATTTTAATTGAGTGCAGTTCATTGTTAGCCCAGGAATATCTATATTACATAGTTTTTGTTGGACAAAAATAACTTTGTTTTTACAGCTTTTTCTTTATTGTTACACAACTTGCATGGAAAATTACTGAGGATAATAGCGGACGATATTACCACTCCTATTTGCCATATCTTCAATTTAAGCATACTAGAAAGTGTGTGCCCTCAGGCCTTGAAGGAAGCAAAAGTCATCCTGTTATCAACCCTTAGTAAACTTTTGGGAAAAATGGTGTTTGACCAGATACAATGCTATTTTACAGTAAACAAATTGACAACAGACTTTCAGCGTGCTTATAGGGAAGGACATTCAACAAGCACAGTACTTACACAAATGACTGATGATTGGCTGAGAGAAATTGATGATTCAAAAGATTGGGGGGGTTGTTTTGTTAGACTTCAGTGCGGCTTTTGACATTATTGATCATAGTCTGCATATGTGTTATGGCCTTACACCCCCTGTTATATTGTGGATAAAGAGTTACCTGTCTAACAGAACACAGCGGGTGTTTTTTAATGGAATGGAATAAATTAGTCCTAAATATTTCAAAAACTAAGAACATTGTATTTGGGACAAATCATTCACTAAACCCTAAACCTCAACTAAATCTTGTAATGAATAATGTGGAAATGTAGCAAGTTGAGGTGACTTAACTGCTTGGAGTAACCCTGGATTGTAAACTGTCATGGTCAAAACATATTGATACAACAGTAGCTAAGATTGGGAGAAATCTGTCCATTTATAAAGCGCTGCTCTGCCTTCTTAGCAGCACTATCAACAAGGCAGGTCCTACAGGCCCTAGTTTTTTCGCACCTGGACTACTGTTCAGTCGTGTGGTCAGGTGCCACAAAGAGGGACTTAGGAAAATTGCAATTGGCTCAGAACAAAGCAGCACAGCTGGCCCTGGGATGTACACAGAGAGCTAACTTGAATTAATATGCATGTCAATCTCTCCTGGCTCAAAGTGGAGGAGAGATTGACTTCATCACTACTTGAACTTGTGAGAGGTATTGACATGTTGACTGCACTGAGATGTCTGTTTGAACTACTGGCACACAGCTCGGACACCCATGCATACCCCACAAGACATGCTACTAGAGGTCTCTTCACAGTCCCCAAGTCCAGAACAGACTCTGGGAGGCGCACAGTACTACATGGAGCCATGACTACATGGAACTCACTTCCACATCAAGTAACTGATGCAAGAAGTAAAATTAGATTTAAAAAACAGATCAAAAAACACCTTATGGAACAGCGGGGACTGTTAAGAAACATAAACATAGGCATAGACACATGCATACACACACACATGATAATATATGCACTATACACACACATACACATGGATTGTGTGTTGGAGATGTGGTAGTAGAGTAGGGGCCTGAGGGCACACAATGTGTTGTGAAATCTGTTATGACTGTATTGTAATGTTTTTAAAATTGTATAACTTTCTTAATTTTGCTGGACCCTAGGAAGAGTAGCCGCTGCCTTGGCAGCAGCTAATGGGGATCCATAATAAATATAAATACAAAATTAAATTATAATGTTGATTGATTGACTATGACTTTCCAAGTCTCCCAACAGTGCTATTTGTAGGGTTAGTTTTAGGTCAATTTTATGATTTTTCAGCTATTCCTGAACCTGTGACCAGAAACAAGCTGAATAGGGGCAATATCAGAATAAGTGATCTAATGATTCTCTCTCTTTACAGCAAAATGTGCAGAGCTGAGATGGTTGTATGCCCCATATACATAACATTTTGTTGGTGGCCAGAATTTCGTATAACAATTTAAATTGAAAAACTCTAAGTTTTGAATCAATTATTGTTTTGTGTAGGAGTCCACAAACCTTGTACCATGGAATTGGCACATTAAACATATCTTCCCAACTATTTTGCAACCTGTATGGTGCCGCTGCCAACATCTTGGTCCTCAAATGAAACTGGTATATTTTTTCGATTTATGACAAAAAAAAATGGTGCAAATTTTGGTCTTTAATAAAGGGCAGACAATTTTCATAACAAACAAGTTTCATACCAAACAAGTTTCCTACCCCTTCCACTGGCCTCTTCCATTTTTGAGATAATGCTGAAATCATTTGGTTGTAATTTTGGATGGCACAAACATTTCAATATCATTTTGTTTACTGCACGTGTGACATAACTCCACCATTCCTATTCATAATATCCTTAACAAATATATATAAAACATTTTTTTTTCCATAAATAATGTTTTTTTTAATCAATTACATTTACATAATTTATCAGACACTCTTACCCAGAGCAATTAGGGCTAATTGCCTTCCTCAAGAGCACATTGACAGATTTTTCACCTAGTCGGCTTGGGGATTCAAATCAATGACCTGTTGGTTTACTGTCCCAATGCTTTTCAGCCCAAATGAATGTATTTGAGTTTAACCCTCGTATTTGTTGTAGTATTTGTTCTGTCTTTTCAATGGGATGAAACTGGAATTGCAACAAGCTTTGTATGGCTTGTTTTAGAAAGGGAGATATTTTGATTATGGATCCATTTTCAATTAAGCAAAAGTGAACACGGAAGAAATTTAAAGCAAGGGGTGATCCATTCTTACTAATCTACTGGAGAACCAGTTTGGATTTAAGTATAACTTTTGCATGACTGAAGCTTTAATATTTAATCATTTTAGCTCCCCAAACTCATTTTCATTATATAAATAAGCAAGTTTAATTTTGTTTGGCTTGCAATACCAAATAGAGTGAAATATTGACATTTTCAGGAGTCTTGTGGCTTGGGTGTAAAAGCTGTTGAGAAGCCTTTTGGTCCTAGACTTGGCGCTTTGGTACCACGGTAGCAGAGAGAACAGTCTATGACTGGGGTGGCTGGAGTCTTTGACAATTTTTAGGGCCTGCCTCTGACATCGCCTGCTATAGAGGTCCTGGATGGCAGGCAGCTTTGCCCCAGTGATGTACTGTGCCGTATACACTACCCTCTGTAGTGCCTTGATGCTCTCGATGTTGCAGCTGTAGAACCTTTTGAGGATCTCAGGACCCATGCCAAATCTTTTTAGTTTCCTGAGGGGGAACAGGTTTTGTCGTGCCCTCTTCACGACTGTCTTGGTGTGTTTGGATCATTCTAGTTTGTTGGTGATGTGGAAACCAAGGAACTTGAAGCTCTCAACCTACTCCACTACAGCCCCGTCAATGAGAATGGGGGCGTGCCCGGTCCTCCTTTTCCTGTAGTCCACAATAATCTCCTTCGTCTTGATTACGTTGAGGGATAGGTTGTTATTCTGGCCCCACCCGGCCAGGTCTCTGACCTCCTCCCTATAGGCTGTCTCGTCGTTGTCAGTGATCAGGCCTACCACTGTCGTGTTGTCTGCAAAGTTAATGATGGTGTTGAGGTCGTGCCTGGCCATGCAGTCGTGAGTGAACAGGGAGTACAGGAGGGGACTGAGCACACACCCCTGCGGGGCCCCAGTGTTGAGGATCAGCGTGGCAGATGTGTTATTACCTACCCTTTCCACCTGGGGGCGGCCCGTCGGGAAGTCCAGGATCCAGTTGGAGAGGGAGGTGTTTAGTCCCAGGATCCTTAGCTTAGTGATGAGCTTTGAGGGCACAATGGTGTTGAACGCTGAGATGTAGTCAATGAATAGCATTCTCACTTAGGTGTTCCTTTTGTCCAGGTGGGAAAGGGCATTGTGGAATGCAATAGAGATTGCATCAATGTATCGTCCATGCAAAAAAAACAGTTTGATCAGGATGAATAATATTCAACCTTTTTAATTCTATGCGCCATGCATTTTGCCAGAAGTTTTGCACCACAACATTGAAGTGTAAGGAGTCTCCAATTGTTTTAATGGACTGGATCTTTATACTCACCACCTGGGTCCTGTTTCAGGAATAGTGAAATCAGACCTTCTTGATGAGTATTTGATTATTTGCCATTTTCATAGGAGTAGTTTAAACATGCTAGAGGTGGAATTAGGTTTTTAGACATTTTTACAAATTCATACAAATGAAAAGCTCAAATGTCAATATTCAACCCCTTTGTTATGGCAAGCGTAAATAGGTGCAGAACTCACTCTGTGTGCAATAATAGTGTTAAACATGATTTGACTAACTCCTCTCTATACCCTACACATACAATTACTGTATCTGTAAGGTCCCTCAGTTGAATTTCAAACACAAATTCAACCACAAAGAAGGGCACCTATTGGTACATGGGTAAAAAAAGCTGACATTGAATATACCTTTGAGCATGGTGAAGTTATCCATTACACTTTGGATGGTGTATAAATACACCCAGTCACTACAAAGATAGAGAAGTCCTTCCTAACTCAGTTGCCAGAGAGGAAGGAAACCGCACAGGAATTTCACCATGAGGACAACGGTGACTTTATTAAAACAGTTACAGAATTGTATTGTCTGTGAAAGGAGAAAACTGAGGATGGATCAACAACATTGTAGTTACTCCAGAATACTAACCTAAATGACAGAGTGAAAAGAAGGAAGCCTGTACTGAATAAAAATATACAAAAACATGCATCCTCTTTGCAACAAGGCACTAAAGTAATATTGCAAAAAATGTGGCAAAGCAATTCACTTTTTGTCCTGAATACAAAGTGTTATGTTTGGGGCAAATCCAATACAACACATTACTGAGTACCACTCTACACATTTTCAAGCATAGTGGTGGGTGCATCGTGTTATGTGTATGCTTGTAATCAGGTTTAAAAAGGAAACGGAATGGAGCTAAGCACAGCCAAAATCCTAGAGGAAAACCTGTTTCAGTCTGCTTTCCACCAGACAATGGGAGATGAATTCACTTTTCAGCAGGACAAAAAAACAAAAATACAAGGCCAAATCTACACCGAAGTTGCTTACCAAGAAAACAGTGAATGTTCCCGAAGGGCCGAGTTACACTTTTGACTTAAATCTCCAGTACAAGAACATCTATGGCAAGACCTGAAAATGATTGTCTAGCAATGATCAACAACCAATTTGACAGAGCTTGAAGGAATTTGATAAGAACAATGGGCAAATGTTGCACAATCCAGGTGTTTAAAGTTCTTAGAGATTTACCCACGAAGACTCACAGCTGTAATTGCTGCCAAAGGCTCTTTTACAAAGTATTGACTAAGGGGTGCGAATACATGTGTAAATTCAATATCTCTATATTTCATTTTTAATACATTGACAAACATTTCTAAAAACATGTTTTCCCTTTGTCATTATGGGGTATTGTGTGTAGATGGGTGAGAAAAAAATATATGTTTAATACATTTTGTGGTATAAGTCAAGGCGTATGAATACTTTCTGAAAGCACTGTAGTGCAGTGTTTCCCGACCCTGGTCCTTGAGCACATTTTTATTGTAACCCTGGACAAGCACACCTGATTCAAATGGTCAACTTATCATCAAGCCCTCCAATGAGTTGAATGAGGTGTGTTTGTCCAGGGCTACAATGAAAATGTGTACTGTTGGGGGTCCTCGAGGACCAGGGTCGGAAAACACTGCTGTAGCTGATTGACTTCAATCAAGGGGAACGGCAGATAGAGAAATGGTTTATTTGAACTGCTCACTCAGTCAGACATACAGAAGTCTCTGCTCAGCTCTAGATGGTAGCATTTGGCAAAATGGTTCTGATACAAAGTTCTTTTTACACAACCATTGTGGAGATGTTGCACAATGGTTGTGTAAAGGTTTCTATGCAGACCATACAGCAGATATCTGTGGTATTACAAATATAATGTCAAATGTACAACCTGAGAGTTTACACGACCAGGTTGATTGGCATCTGATATTTCACCAGAGGCAATTGAGATTCTAGAGATTCTACAGGTGATGGGAAACAAGTGTTACTCATGTCATTGTAGAAATAATGTTATATTTTTGGTTACTTGGCAAAAATATGACATTTCCCCTGTAGAATGCAACCACCTCCATACAGAAGTATCTTACTCTGTGAAAAACACGTGATCGGTAGTAATTCTTATTGCCCACTGTTAATTCTCCCAATACATACAGTACCAGTCAAAAGTTTGGACACACCTACTCATTCAATGGTTGTTCTTTATTTTTACTATTTTCTACATTGTAGAATAATAGTGAAGACATCAAAACTATGAAATAACACATGTGGAATCATCTGGAATGTGTGGAACTAAAAAAGTGTTATACAATCCAAATATATTTTATATTTGAGATTCTTCAAAGTAGCCACCCTTTGCCTTGATGACAGCTTTGCACACTCTTGGCATTCTCTCAACCAGCTTCATGAGGTAGTCACTTAGAATGTAATGCACCTAGAATCAATTAATAAGTGTGCCTTGTTAAAAGTTAATTTGTGGAATTTCTTTCCTTCTTAATGAGTTTGAGCCAATCAGTTGTGTTGTGACACAGCAGGGGTGGTATACAGAAGATAGCCCTATTTGGTAAAAGACCAAGTCCATATTATGGCAAGAACAACTCAAATAAGCAAAGAAAAATGACAGTACATCATTACTTTAAGACATGGAGGTCAGTCAACTCGGTCAAAAAACATCAAGCGCTATGATGAAACTGGCTCTCATGAGGACAAGGCCAAGAAACATGTGCGATGGAAATTAGACCGGTGGAAATTCGTCCTTTGGTCTGATAGTCCAAATTTGCGATCTTTGGTTCCAACCACCTTGTCTTTGTGAGACGCAGAGTAGGTTAACGGATGATCTCTGCATGTGTAGTTCCCATCGTGAAGCATGGAGGAGGAGGTGTGATGGTGTGGGGCTGCTTTGTTGGTGACTCTGTCTGTGATTTATTTAGAATTCTAGGCACACTTAACCAGCATGGTTATCACAGCATTCTGCAGCGATACGCCATCCCATCTGGTTTGCAATTAGTGGGAATATAATTTATTTTCAACAGGACAATGACTCAACACACCTCCAGGTTGTGTAAGGGCTATTTGACCAAGAAGGAGAGTGATGGAGTGCTTTATCAGATTACCTGGCCTCCACAATCACCTGACCTCAACCCAATTGAGATGGTTTGAGATGAGTTGGACTGCAGAGTGAAGGAAAAGCAGTCAACAAGTGCTCAGCATATGTAGGAACTCCTTCAAGACTATTGGAAATAAATTCCAGGTAAAGCTGGTTGAGAGAATGCCAAGAGTTTGCAAAGCTGTCATCAAGGCCAAGGGTGGCTACTTTGAAGAATCTATAATCTAAAATATATTTTGATTCGTTTAACCCATTTTTGATTACTACATGATTCCATATGTGTTATTTCAACATTTTGATGTCTTCACTATTATTCTACAATGTAGAAAATAGTAAAATAAAGAAAAACCCTTGAATGATTAGGTGTGTCCAAACTTTTGACTGGTACTGTATGTGGAAAGACAGCAGGGGAAGACTTGGAGAAGGAACAATTGACTTTCCATGGAGGAATTGGGCATGTTGACTTTGGGGATGAGAATGCCAGCTCGGAGGAAAACATAGACAGAACAAAGCAACACGACTGGACAGGTGGTATAGTATAGTTGCAAGTGTCTTTTATTGTTTTTCAGACACCGTAGAGTACATAACCTAGAGAGAGCACAAAGGGAGTAGGGGTGTATGAGACGTGGAGTTCCCCTGGAGATCAAGGGAAGAGACACCAGATCCAATGCAAAGTTGGGCAGAATGCAACGTTATGACTTGGTCTGAGCAAAGAAATTCAGTGGATCTGAGACGGATAGTTTCATTAATTAGTAAATCTTTCATGCACATCTTAAGTCGTTTGTAATATTAAAATCACTTTATACATTATTGTATTTTTTTTGCCTCTCACAAGGCGGATGGCTCTGATTTGAGCCAGCTTCAGTTAATGTTCAGTTCAGGAAGATTTGTCGTTTGTTTTAGAATTTCTCACTCCATCTCTCTAAGATGCATGAAAATGCTTAGATGTGTTTTTTTTTATGTGTAAGCAGTAAATCCAAAATGTCTGAAGTCATCTAAAACAAATTAAAAAGGGAGGAGAAGGGTTGGTTTCAATTGGTTTAACAATTCCAGACATTGCTCATTTAAAAACAAACAGATCAGTTATTCATAAATTAGCACACAAAAATACCTGTTAACACATTTATCAAGGCTATTGATCAAACACGTTTTTGCTGTCGACAGACACTGACTGCACTGTACTGACAGGATAATAAATAACTCTTATGTCTGTATACAGACACATCTGCTTTCCCAATTACAAATAAACTGCTTAATTTACAACAGTAAGAACAAAAAAAAATCAAACTAGAACACCTGCTTAGTAGTTCTGTTTTACCACCAAACTCTGGTTAAGTCAAATGTATGGCAACACCAGCCTCTGTCATAACATAGCTTTAATGTTCTTATAACTATTAGAATGAAAGAGTTGCTACAGAAGGTTGAGATAAGGTTGTATATTAAAGTTGGATTGCTTTTTAAACTCTCTCAATTTCTGAATAAGACATCATCATCATCATAACAGCAATGTTTTACACCATTACAGAATAACATGGTTTGATTCAAATCGACTGCAATTGGCTGTAATACTAACACATTCTAAAAGGCTCTATTGGAATGAATTCAGTGAACACATTTTTTTTAACAGTTTTGTTGAATCATGAATCTGAATCATAAATCTGGACAATAGTAATCAATGGGACCTCCCTGAGACGAAGGCCACATTTGAACCTCAACCCACATGGAGGAACAGAGAACACATGTTTATACCTGGAACACTGACAACATACAGGTAACCGCCGAAATAAAGGAAACGCCAAACATAGTGTTTTAATAGGGTGTTGGGCCACCACGAGCTGCCAGAACAGCTTTAATGTGCCATAGATTCTACAAGTGTCTAGAACTCAATGAGGAATTCTATCATGTCCCATACGTGTTCAATTGGGTTGAGATCTGGTGACTGACACACACGCACACACACACACACACACACCTTTAAACCCCCTATGCTCCTGAGACCCCTCTTTCAAAGTCACTGTGGTTCCTGGGTTAATTAGCCAAAAATAATGGGCAACTAGGCATTTTATATATGACCCTAAGCATGATGGGATTTTAATTGCTTAATTAACCAAGGAACCACAGGTGTTTGGAAGCACCTGCTTTTAATACACCTGCTTTCAATATACCTTATTGTGTTTCCTTTATTTAGACAGTTACCTGTAGATCCCCTATTTAGGGTCTCCTTCCAGGACTACTGGAGCTGCAGATAAATCAGCTCAGATTCAAATTGTAAACATTATGAAAATCTTTTACTGTATTATATATAAAGCAACTTGTGCACCATGCCATTATGTTCAATGACATTGTACAAACTGTCATTATTATTGCCAACTTGTCCACCAGGGATATTATGTTACTGTGAGATTAGATGGGAATATATAGCATAGACCCAAACATTACTATATTATTATACATTATTCTAAAGGAAAAAAACAGTCTGAGGGCAAAATACATTTTAAAAATAAAATGAATTACTCATAAATAAGATAAAAAAACAATACATTACTTATATATCAGTTCTCTTATACATATTCTATTTCAGGTAAAATACAAAAAACACTTTATTACTCAAGCCAAAATGCCATTGAGAGTCTTCCTCTCTCTAACCACTTACAACTAAAGCAAAAGCATAGTTAGCATGAAGTTGCAGGTCGCTCATTTCATCATGCATTGAGGGGACTGCCCCTTTGCTGGATCCACTTTTATTCTCGTCGACCATTGTCTTTAAAAGTACTGAGAATATGTTGGTGTGAAATGCAGAATCTGTGGAATGTCGATTATCACATGGCCAAAATGACAAGAGTTCTGCAGAAGCCTTAAGTTGACAGGTGAGACAGATGCTGTGGAGGTGAAGCATTTAAAAACAAAAAATGTGTTCTCCTATTGTATGCTAGCAGGGCAATAGAGAGAGACAGAGATAGAGTGTGTGTGTGTGTTTGTGTGGTAGAGAGAGAAAGCAGGGCAGAGGCAGAAAAATTGGGGCAAGCTGAACACAGCTTGTCTGACATCAATCAAATGGTTTGTTTTGTTCTTCAAGATTCACTGGACACATATCTGATTCTTCAGGCTGCAAGAGAAAGAACGAGAGAGAGAGAGAGAGAGAGAGAGAGAGAGAGAGAGAGAGAGAGAGAGAGAGAGAGAGAAGGAAGAAAGAGTGGGGATAGAGAGAGGGGGAGAGAAAGAGACCGGGTGGGAGAGAGAGAGGGGGAGGGAGAGAGAGAGAGGGAGAGAGGTGTTATTGTTATGCAAAGGTGAAAAGTCTAACATATCTCAACCAATAAAATAAACCAGCGGTGAAGATGAAATGATCCTGATAAGATCGATAATATAACATCAACGATAAGGAGACCATCTACGGTACAGCCAGGAGAAGAGGGCACTTAAAGTATAAGGACGTCTAAACAGCCTTGGCTTCTCCGGACTGAATGTAAAACCTTCCTCACTACGCTTTCTCCTTTCTGTCTCCTATACTTCACGCACCGCGTGACTTTATGCTCTCGTTTGCCATGTGCTCAACAAAGCACCCGGAGCTTGATTATGACACTTAGAGTGGCCAACATCTAATCCCCTTTCTGTTGTGATTGAAGAGGTGCGGAACGCCAGGTTCTACGGCATGTCCAGGACATCGCCACGTCGACTGAAGGTCTTATCTAATGGTTTATCATCACACGATCACCGTCGGAGACGCCTCTCCCAGTTCTCTCCCGGTCTTGGATCAATTATACCTCACTTAATACAGGGATGACTGTTCTCAAAACATGACAACCAATTCACATCTAATAGTCAGACGTGCTGTAGATAGTCTTACAGCAGAAGAAAATGATGATTGTGTGTGTTGCAGCATGGCTGCGAGAGTGCCAAAACATGGCTATTTACTAACATTTTTTATTATTTTTATTTCACCTTTATTTAACCAGGTAGGCAAGTTGAGAACACGTTCTCATTTACAACTGCGACCTGGCCAAGATAAAGCAAAGCAGCTCGACACATACAACAACACAGAGTGACACATGGAGTAAAACAAACATACAGTCCATAATACAGTAGAAGAATAAGTCTATATACAATGTGAGAAAGTGAGGTGAGATAAGGGAGGTGAAGGCAAAAAAAAGGCCATGGTGGCGAAGTAAATACAATATAGCAAGTAAAACACTGGAATGGTAGATTTGCAGTGGAAGAATGTGCAAAGTAGAGATAGAAATAATGGGGTGCAAAGGAGCATAAATAAATAAATAAATAAATACAGTAGGGAAAGAGGTAGTTGTTTGGGCTAAATTATAGATGGGCTATGTACAGGTAACATAATGTAAGCACACCCGTTGTAACTGCCGTCGTTAATGCAGTAAAGGTCTGATGATGTTTTGGACAGTTTTGGTGTATGTGTGTGTGTGTGTGTAGATGTAGATTAGATTCCACCAAAGTAATATACAGAGGACGATACACAGTTAGGTGTGTCATTTATGGGAACATACAGTAGTTCATGTGCAGGTGTAACCTATTGCTTATTTTGAGCCAATAGATTACTAAAACAGTTTCTAAAACAGTTGTCTTAACCCTCATTGGCTCTTGCACTGTAGGTTAGACAGTAGTTAATGTGCAAGCATTATTTGTTCAATTAATCGATTCCCTGACTTGCAGTTAGGGGTTTCTATGTTGACTCCAGGTAAACCTAGCAGAGGGAGTAAACAGTGTGCAGTGTGAAATGAACATCCTGCTGAATGATTCTCTAGAGGACTAGAGCAGCAGCAGAAGAGCAGGCCCCATCCAGTCACATTAGTTCTGAATAATTCCACCATAAAAGGCTAATGTATCAGACCTGCATAGGCCTTAGTCCACACACGCACACTGAAGCACCCACACACATCAGCACCCTCGCACACACACAAGTGCATGAACACCGGCATGCAGAGCAGATGTAGACACAGACATGTGCAGACACAGGCGCGCGCACGCACACACACACACACACACACACACACACACACACACACACACACACACACACACACACACACACACACACACACACACACACACACACACACACACACACACACACACACACACACACACACACACACACACACACACACACACACTAATATAAGCAGAGGGGAGGCGGGGGATTGAAACGGATGAGTGAGATTAATGCAACATTCACTGTGCTAAGGTGAGAAATAAAGCAACATTGGAAGGTCTCTCTTTGGAGACAGAAAGCAGTTCCATCAAACAGAGGAAAATGAACATATTCTCAGCACGCCAGCAGATCTGAATTTATTCCACTCAAAGGCCAGGCGTATTTCTCATTTTGTTTTCATTAGAGCGCTTCTCTTGATCGACGGAGCCTTTCACTCGTAGGAATGTGGCTCATCCACCTATTTTACATCCCGTTAAAACCTGACTAACTACAACATATTCCGGATCAGTTTTTCATAATTCCATAAGTGAAAACACGCAGCCGTGATTTTGTAGGCTAAATGATGTCACGTGACAAATTTGAATTTGCTGTTCAGTTCAAACACAGTGTATACACATCCAGAGAGTTAAATGTGTTCGTACTTGGTCTAAAACCCAACGGTGCACTCAATAAACAATGTGTGCATCAAACACCGTGCAGGTACGTATTTATGTTTCAAACAATGTTCAGACAATACAGTTTCTCCTTGCTTTGGACTCAGTACTATTGGAGCATAGTTCAATTGGTCTAATTAACTACATAATTACAGAGTACAATAATGAGACAACTGATAGTGTACTGACAGCCTACATTGAAAGCCAATGGGTCTCAGAGATAGACGTAAACAGTAACCAGCTGAGTAAATCAAGAGAACACAATACAACAAAGTCTCAATGTAAAACAATATAGTCCCCGCAGGAGAAAACCCTATCCAAGAACCATTCTGACATTTTAGATGAAAACATATTTCAACTGATTTGAGCATTTTCTCTCTCTCTCGAGCACAACAGTTCTGTAAGTCGTTGACAGAAGCCCAGCCAAGAAAGGCCACTCTGTGATGAGTCTGAAAAGGGTCCTGTGTTGTTAGTGGCAACACCTACTATGGAGTCACCTGCCGCCCTCCAAAAAACCACATAGTGTGTCTGAGCCTCCTGCTGATGGAGCTGCTGCTGTCTGCTGTCATCTCCATCAAAATGACAGCTTTTAAAGACGCATCCTCCCAAAAACTGACCGCAGGAAAAGCTTTTAGGACCGCAGTGAGACTATCTGCACAGCTTCCAGCCCTCCATTCGATCTTAACCCCCTCTCCACTACCACATCCTTCAAGTCAGTCAGAGACAGGAAAATGACATTTTCCAGGAGCAATATCAAGCCTCTCCTATTTTCCCTCTGAAGGCAAACGGCCTCATAATGAATTTACCGTGAAGCGAGTGCAAGTTACATAGTTTCGCTTGGTGCAATGGCAAACAGAAACCACACCATCTGAGTGCAGTGACCTTAACCGCGTGGTGGCGAACACACAACTTATGTATTCATAAAGTGTGTGACAAATTCTGTCAGCACATTACTCTGGTGGAGGCATTAGCCATGCATTATTTATCTTCATGCCTATATTTCACATGGACATTCTCAGTCCCTTTGAAGTTAATTCCCCCCGTGATAAAATGCCTCCCTTCTTCTTACTATGTTGCAGCTTATGATACTCTTGGTTTTGTTGCTATAGAAGAACAAGTTGCCCGTCCAAGACAATTTCAGTCTACAAAACTGCATCAGTCCTCCAGATTTGTAAAGTATACATCATAGTTACATCATACTAAATGCTGTAAAATAAATATTCCATATCCTCCCTTTTAGATGGTAGACCCATAAGATGTCTGCATTGGACATCACACACAAGTTCTTAATGTGTTTCCCCTCTGGTCTTTTTATGGTAAAGCGTGGAGAGAAAGAATGTCAGCTTGGATTAGCAGGTGAGCTGGTACAGACCGATCTCATTTGGGATATACCATGTGTCTATTCTGCAGCAAATACTGGGCCCCTAGCTATCTCCTTCTCAGTGTGCATTGGGAATTAATTAGGAAGTCAATGAGGAAATGAGGCTGAATCATAAGAGTCGAGTGGCCGCCGTTTGGACTGTTGAATGTCTCTGTGGCTTTGCCTCTTTCATGCTTTGTACTTCAAGCTCTCCTGTTCGATGGTATGCCCTCAAGCTGCCCCCGCCTGCTCGTTGATATCTAACTTTTACAGAGCTGTAAAGCGGTTTCAAAACCTCCCTCCACTGAGCTTCTAATCGGTGCATCTCACCAACACCGGGCGGTGCCAAACGAGAGGGCCTCGGCGGAGCCCCCACTGAGCATGATTATAAATCATGAAGCCATCACACAGGGGATGATCACTGGAGAAGGATGGCTTCGGAAATAACCCTCCCTTCCTCCTCCTCCTCTTCCCGCTGGCGCTCAAGCTGTTTTCTGCTCCGGCACACAATGCATTGTAGTTGGTCAATATTTTAGCATTCCAACACCTTCATAAAAAACAAACCCAAAGCCACTACTCTACTTCCCAGTGCTGGAAGCAGTCAGCAGCCTCATCCTCAGACGGCCATCAATTGCCTCTGCCACCCCTCCAGGCATTTCTGCAGCTGCTAAGCAGCAGCTCGATACGGTTGCCAGATTTATGTTGGTAAAGTGTTCTCTCCAGGACTGTCCATATGGTCGTTTATGCTGCCATTGAGACAGGGTCTGTTGTCTGCCCCGGTCCAAACAAATAGCCTACTGCTCACATTTTCTCCCACCCTATTTAATCAGTTCTGCAAATACTCTGCGGTTGCACTGTCAGTCTCAAAATATTGCAGCAATGATGCCTGATGCCTGCAACCAGCAGATTCACATTCCTAGCCTATAAACCTTTGAACAGACTGAAATGCTCTTGCATTTTAATGAGATGGAATGTCAATCCCGATTAAGGAGCGTTTCTGCGTTGAAGACACATGCGAGCTTACACAGTGCCTTCAGAAAGTATTCATACCCCCTTCACTTATTCCACATGTTACAGCCCGAATTTAAAATGGATGAAATTGTTGTGGTTCTTTTGCCATCTACACACAATACCTCGTAATGACGAAGCGAAAACTTGTTTTTAGAAATGTTAGCAAAGTTATTTAAAATGAAATACGGAAATATCTCATTTAGACAAGTATTCAAACCCTTTGCTATGACATTCCAAAATGAGCTCAGGTACATCCAATTTCCATTGATCATCCTTGAGATGTCACTACAACTTGATATGGATCCACCTGTGGCCAATTCAATTGTTCGGACAGGATTTAGAAAGAAACACACCTGTCTATATTAGGTCCCACAGTTGACAGTGCATGTCAGAGCAGAAGCTATACCATGAAGTCCAAGGAACTGTCCGTAGGTCTCAAGATAGAATTGTGATGAACCATATACAGTGGGGAGAACAAGTATTTGATACACTGCCGATTTTGCAGGTTTTCCTACTTACAAAGCATGTAGAGGTCTGTCATTTTTATCATAGGTACACTTCAACTGTGAGAGATGGAATCTAAAACAAAAATCCAGAAAATCACATCGTATGATTTTTAAGTAATTCATTTACATTTTATTGCATGACAAGTATTTGATACATCAGAAAAGCAGAACTTAATATTTGGTACAGAGACCTTTGTTTGCAATTACAGAGATCATACATTTCCTGTAGTTCTTGACCAGGTTTGCACACACTGCAGCAGGGATTTGGCCCACTCCTCCATACAGACCTTCTCCAGATCCTTCAGGTTTCAGGGCTGTCGCTGGGCAATACAGACTTTCAGCTCCCTCGAAAAAGATTTGCTATTGGGTTCAGGTCTGGAGACTGGCTAGGCCACTCCAGGACCTTGAGATGCTTCTTACGGAGCCACTCTTTAGTTGCCCTGGCTGTGTGTTTCGGGTCGTTGTCATGCTGGAAGACCCAATTTTTCTGGATTTTAGATTCCGTCTCTCACAGTTGAAGTGTACCTATGATAAAAATGACAGACCTCTACATGCTTTGTAAGTAGGAAAACCTGCAAAATCGGCAGTGTGTCAAATACTTGTTCTCCCCACTGTATCTGGGGAAGGGTATGAACCAATTTCTAGAGTGTTTAAAGTTTCCAAGAGCACAGTGGTCTCCATCATTGGGAAATTGAAAAAATATGGTACTACTGAGACTCTACCTAGAGCTGGCCGACCAAACTGAGCAACCGGTCAAGAAAGACCTTGGTCAGGGAGGTAACCAAGAACCCAATGACCACTCTGACAGAACTACAGAGTTCCTTGGCTGAGATGGAAGAACCTGCCAGAAGGACAACAGTCTCTACAGCACTTCACCAATCTGGGCCTTGAGTTTTCAAAAAGGCACCTGAAAGACTCTGAGAGCATAAGGCAAAATATTCTGTGGTCTGATGAGACTAAAATGTAAACCTTTGACCAGAATGCAAAGCACTCTGTCTGGAGAAAAAACAGGCACAGCTCATTACCCATCTAGCACCTTCCCTACCGTGAAGCACGGTGGTGACAGCAACATGCTAAATGGGTTGCTTTTCAGCGGCAAGGACTGGGAGACTGGTAAGCATACAGGGAACAATGAACGGAGCCATATACAGGCAAATCATTGATGAATTAACCTGCTTCAGAGTGCAAATGACCTTAGACTGGGGCAAATACTTACGTTCCAACAGGACAATGACCCCAAGCATACATTCTAAGCAACCCTGGAATGGATTCAGAACAATAATATGAAAAAGTCCTTGAGTGGCCCAGCCAAAGCCCAGACTTGAATCCCATTGAAAATCTGTGGAAAGACTTGAAGATTGCTGTACTATTTCTGTACTTAATCTTCAATAAATGTGCAAGCATTTCTAAAAACAATTTGTCATTATGGGGTATTGTGTGTAGATGGGTGAGATCTTTTTTAAAATTCAGGCTGTAACAACAAAATGTGGAATAAGTCAAGGGGTATGAATACTTTCTGAAGTCACTGTATATATGCATGTGCTGCTGCTATAGCTCTTTTGAATGTGTGCGTGAAGGATTTGAGGAGCAGGTCTTTCAGTCTGACAATGTGACTCTAAGTGTTTGGGGATTTGTGGCACGCATCATTGTGTCTCATGAGGATGTGTTCCTCTCTGGGCAATCGTCTACTGACTGACTGTCATGCAGGAGAGAGAGAGGAAGGAGAGAGAGAGAGAGAGTGAGAGGGAGGAGAGAGAGAGAGAGAGAGAGAGGGAGGAGAGAGAGAGTTGGGGGCAGCAGTAAGAGGGGGAGTGAGAGAGAAAGAGAGAGAGAATAAGTTGGGGGCAGCAGTAAGAGGGGGAGAGAGAGAGAAAGAGAGAGAGAGGGAGGAGAGAGAGTTGGGGCAGCAGTAAGAGGGGGAGCGAGAGAGAGAGAGAGAGAGAGAGAGAGTTGGGGGCAGCAGTAAGAGGGGGAGAGAGAGAGAATGAGTTGGGGGCAGCAGTAAGAGGGGGAGAGAGAGAGAAAGAGAGAGAGAGAAAGAGAGAGAGAGAATGAGTTGGGGGCAGCAGTAAGAGGGGGAGAGAGAGAGAAAGAGAGAGAGAATGAGTTGGGGGCAGCAGTAAGAGGGGGAGAGAGAGAGAAAGAGAGAGAGAATGAGTTGGGGGCAGCAGTAAGAGGGGGAGAGAGAGAGAGAAAGAGAGAGGGGGGACAGAATAAGGGTGCCTCTCAATTAATCCATCAGTCTATGATACTGTATTTTCATGTCGCCCCATAAATAGAAGGCTGAAATTGAAGTTTCCTAGAGAAAAAATGTGACCTTTCATGTACAAACACACAACTGCCTTTCACACATCCTACAGTTCTATATGTCTGTGTGGCATTACCTTTATATTGGGAATGATGGCCTTGACTGATGTTAATAATGCCAAGCTGAGACTATAAAGAAGACAAATATTAGTCTGTTATAACTTGGGGTTGTTTGTTCTCTGCGAAAGCAACTTTTCCCACCATAGATCGGATATAGGAAAAAAGCAAATATTCTGCCAAAAAGAATATAAGGCCTCTATTGTTATATATATAATAAAGTCCCCTTTCTTTTTGGACTGTTCTTGAGTGTGAATGAATCATTTTTATTTTCTAAGACAAGGGAATAAAGGTTTCCTTTGTGAACAGAGGATCAGAAATGACAAAAAACAGTGATGATTGTGTTTGTGTGGAAAGTGGGACATGATATTGGTGGTAAATTGGTCGTCACAGTGCAAAGAAAGAGGAGGAATGGAGGAGAGGTAGGATTCAAAGAGATGTCAGACAGGGGGGGTCTGTCTCCAGGGGAGCGTGGGGTGTGTGAGTACACTGAGTAGCAAGTGTGCTGGGGGGGGGTCTGGATAAAAGCATACCTACCTACCCACCACCTCTATCTTTGTGACCGCGGGGGACATGCGGAAATGGGGAAAGAGAGAGAGAGATGGCAGCAGTATCAGTATGTGTGACTAGGGAGAAGCAGGTGGGAGAGGATACCCAAACACTACCACTCTCATACTGTTCCATTCTGTTTCATGTCCCAGGCTCAGTACAGCACAAGGCACCAGGATAAACAGAATAAATCAAGCTGCCTTTGTTTGACAGTTTTAACGGCTGGATTTGAGCTGTTGAATGCATTAGGTTTTATGGCCACGGTGCATAGCAGAGGACACACAGGCTACACACAGTAAAGCCCTTTCCCCTGTCACAAAAACATACAGTCACTTCAGTGGAATACCAACCCAAGCATAAAATCTACACCAAGTCACTCTGCTATACTGTGTCAGTAATCAACTCAAAAGACACCTACATGGATAAGATGAAACTACGCCGTAGAAGTCTAATCTTGTCTGTTTTATACATGACATTAGAGAGGAATCCCCAATGGAAACAACGAAAGAGGTTAATAATACTTCAACCCCAATCTAAAAGGAGGTATATCTCATGAATTATTGAAACGTTATTATTTCCACAATCTGAATTCCCATTGTGAAAACACCATGCAGGGAGCATGGCTGCCACAGCTACAGTAGCAGGCCAACCAATTGTCTTGAATCTCAGAGATATACACTACTGTGAGTCCCAAAGGGCACCCTATTCCCTATATAGTGCACTACTTTTGACAGGAGACGGGCCCTGCTCAACGGTAGTGCACTGCATAGGGAGTCAGGTCCCATTTGGGAAACTCCCTATACAGTTAGATGTATGGATTATTGTTAGGCTGAATGATTCATGTATTTCACATAATTGTCTGACCGGTGCCACATGTTGGAATGGCCTGAGAGGTCAAACCTGAGAGGTGAACCATCCATCACATCATATATTAATCAGCTTTCTTTCTTTCTTTCTTTCTTTCTTTCTTTCTTTCTTTCTTTCTTTCTTTCTTTCTTTCTTTCTTTCTGTGGACGGTCGGTTGAGTCCACGCGGGAAACGAGAGCAGCGATAACAAATCACTGCACCAACGTTCAAACTGCCAGACTCATCCTCCCACCCGCCGCAGACTCAATCGTGAGTACTGGGTGCGAGAGAACGCAGCGTCTAATGTCTTTCTGCATACCATTAGTACGTGAGTGTGTGTGTGTGTGTGGGGGGGGGGGGAGAGATGGGGGGGGGGGGGGGGGGGGGGCAGGGAAGAGTGCAAGCGAGCAGCATGGAATGGGGATGGTTGGGCGTTGATGGTTGGGCGTTGATGGATGACGTGCCAAGGGATCGGTGATGGCATGGTAACGAGGCCGTCTGCTTGTCTTGACCTAGTGATAGTAGAGCAGCGAAGGAGCACAGGGCTGAGGGACAGGTCTCGCTCCCACAACGTCCCCCCGCCTCGCCTCGTAACGCTATTACAACCATGTTGTGTTCGGGACTCGTGTTTCCCAGACTGGTCGCTCTGCGTCTCTATCTCTGGCGGTGGAGGATAACAGTACACAGCAGAGACCATTTCAGGCTCTGTTAACGCACAACTACCGGCTCTGACTGTGACCCTAAGAAACAGCTACACAGCCCCCACCATCACAGGCGGCCGGTGACACCTTAATTGGGGATGATGGGCTCATGGTAATGGTTAGATGGTTTCCATATGGATTCCATGTGTGTGAAACCATTCCACTCACTCCATTCCAGCCATTATTATGAGCCGTCCTCCACTAAGCAGACTCCTGTGCCCACAATCTATCATGACATTCATATGTTGATATTGTTGTGAAGGTGAACACATCAACACATAAAAGCCTGTTTACAGCTTGTCTGTCCATGATCTAGGTTGGAACAATGTTAGTGGTGGGTCACCGCCAAAGAGGCTTGTAATCTTACTTAGCAGGAAATGTAACAATAAGTAATGTGTAAGTATGAGAGTGGTTACTCTACTGTCCCATTGAACCTGGGCTCCAGTGACAGAAAAGAGAAAGAGAAAGAGCCTCCTCCTCCTCTTCTTCTGTCCTGAACTAGAGATCCAATTGGTTCCCTCACAGTTTCTCCGTAGTTCACACTGACCAGCCAGCCAACAGCCACATGTCCAGGATCCCCTCCTGTGCACTTAGTCAGTCTACTGTAGTCAGCATAATCCCCTGGCTGGTCTGGGGAGGAGAGGGGACCTCAGTCAGCTCATACAACCAGGCTGTCAGCGGGTTATTTCTGTCTCAGCAGACAGGACCAGACTAAAAGACTACTTCTTATGCCATCACAAGGAAGGACAGATTATGTGAAGAAGCTAGTTCTTAAACACAGGACGTCTGCTTCCCATATGACAACCAATTCTTTATATAGTGCAATACTTTTGAATAGGGCCCATAGGGATCTGGTAACAAGTAGTGCACTAGGGAATAGGGTGCCATTTGGGACAACCAGGTAGGGTGCTGCTGCTTGGCTCAAATGAAGCGCAGGACAACTGGGGAAATACTTGGACAGAGAAAAGAGAAACATGTCAGACAGCCAAATTGAATTAGTGAATCAAAGGAAGACCTCAATTTGTGGCATACTTTCCGCTTTGGATGCCAGCAGGGGCTGTTGTACTGTTGTAGCAGGCTTGTTAGTCTAGTATCGATCACACATCTCATTAGTAAGCACACCGTGAATGGGTCATGGCTTCAGTCAAAATTGAATATCCTCACTGAAGTTCTTGGACTTGGTTCAAGTTAGCTACGCAGAGTTCAGTCATCTTTGCTTGCTGGTATCAATTTGTGATGAGAGTGGGGAGGTCAATATGACGCTTACGTAACCTAACCTTACCCAATCTGACCTGACCCGACTTCGTGCAATTCACTAGGAATTGCCGGGAACCTCAGGATACAATATCATCACGACACTACCAGTAGGTGCCAATACGATATCTATCGTGAGTCTCACGATTCTATATGTATTGCGATTCAATGTTCCAAAAATATTGCTCACCACATGTCTGCTACAGAGGGACAAGAGAGATACAAAACAGAGCAAGTTATTGATCAGTCATGGAAATAAAAGTGCTGAAAACAAATGTAAAAAGATGACGGAGAACAAGCTATAAAGGACAAATCCTGGCGATTTGGTGCAGATACAGTATATATGTACACAATGTATTGTCACAAATAATATCCCAATATGTAACTGTATTGATTTTTTTCGGCCTCACAGGGCATCACTTTTTCTAGTGACAACCTAGCTAAATGGAAAAGGTATTTAGATAAATGACTGAAAAACGGCTGATGAGCACGTTCACTGTACTCCCTTCTCTGTGAAGTCGTACCGTCAAAGCACAATAAAGTAACTATACCATCAAAATCATAAAATGCCCCACTGCTTTCATATTAACTAGCGTCTTATTTTTGGCCGAGCTATGATGTAGGACACAAGAGACACACAACAACAACATCTCTGCCCTCTGCGCAGACGGAGAGAGAGAGAGAGAGGGAGAGAGAGAGACAGAGAGAGAGAGAGAGAGAGAGAGAGAGAGAGAGAGAGAGAGAGAGAGAGAGAGAGAGAGAGAGAGAATTCCTAAGGAGATATGTCTTTATTCTATCTGGATAAACTGGCATAAAGCAATGACCTAAATACACCCATCACACTGTAGGCAGTGTGAAGCCACCCGGGCTGACTGGAGGGTGTTGAGGTCTGGAGAAAGAGAGATAGAGCGAGAGAGAGAGGGGGGGGGTGAGAGAAATGGAAAGAGAGAGAAAGAGAGGAAGTGAGAAAGAGGGAGAGTGACAGAGAGTGTGTCGAGAGAGAGAAAGAGAGGAAAGAGGTTGCTCTGGGCTGCTGGGGGTGGGTGGTTAGATCTGCCTGTGTTGAAAGCCACTAGCTCCAATGAGGCAGTGTGGTGAAGCATGACTAAAGTGCAGGGCTGTTAAACGGTATGTCACGTCTCCTGATGTCTGCATCCCTGTGGAGTGTGGACACGTGCGGGCAGATGGGCCAACAGGGGGAATTAATTCCAGGACATGCACCACAGAAAGCTCATCAATTCACACCTATGGGCCAGGCTGCGCTGTGCTGGGCCCACAACCAGCCCATCCTCTGACCTACCTAACTACCTATCTACTACTGTTTCAGGACAAAAACACTCTGTTTAACTCTGAACACTGGATGTTGGTGGTGTTTTAGCATGACCTGCTTGAGTTGGGCTGTTTCTCAATATGGATACTACCGTGCTCCACACTCTAATGCTCCAAGTGCATTCTCAGAGGACGTTCTCTTCAGTATGTTCTTGTGAGGACGAGAAGGTGGAGAACGCATTAAACTGTACATTGGAGAAGCACTCGCACTCCCCGACTGTATTACCTCACCCAGCATCTCCCCATTCACTGACCTTCCATCCAGCCAGGACAATGGCAACAATAGAGACAAAACAAGATATACACAAAGCAAACGTTTTCCTTCTAGCTATATGTGAATCATAATAATGTAGCTAACAGGCAGAAAATGACCTAAAACCAATGTTATCCAAGGTAGTTGTCAATTATTCGTGGGTAGCTAGCTAACAATTCGTTGTGGCTATCTGGCTAGCTAACAGTAGTAAAAAAAAATAAGAAAAGAAGGGGGATACCTAGTCAGTTGTACAACTGAATGCATCTTCAGCATTTAACCCTCTGAATCAGAGAGGCGTGGGGGGCTGCCATAATCACAATCCACATGTCAGGCACCCAGGCAACAGATTTTGTTTACCTTGTCAGCTCGGGAATTCGATCCAGCGTCCTTTTGGTTACTGGCCCAACGCTCTAACCACTAGGCTACCTGATGCCCTAGCTAGCCAGTTAGTTCTATTGACTTACTATGGGCTTGCGACCTACGAACACTACAGTGGGTATTGTAGGCAGTTAACATGTCAAAATGTACGTATCAAGATAAAATATTGTAGTCGGGCAACAAATGAGATTTGAATAGGCAACATTTCATTTTGAAGTCGGAGTGTATTTTCTCTCGCTTCAGGACAAATAATGGCAACCATTGATTTCAAGAAAATGTGCGTAATTTCTTACGTGGTTGCATTATGTTTCTTTGCATACTTTTCATTGAAGCGTGTATCGATGCATGCTTCAAAATATGTACAAACAGAGTACACATTTGAGAAGTACCCTCCGTGCTCCATTTTGCATACTTTGATTTGGACAAATACTCTGACCCTCCCATGCTCCAATTTGCGTGCTCGGAGCACGGTAGTATGCATTTTGAGAAACACCCTTGGTGTTAGTTGTGTGTGTTGGTTGTGTATAACTGCCAATTGTTTGAGTTAGATAGTTGTGTACGTGTGTGTGCATTTTAGTTGTGTATTAGCGGTAGATGTTTGACTTAGATGGTTGTTTGTGTGTGTGTGTGTGTGTGTGTGTGTGTGTGTGTGTGTGTGTGTGTGTGTGTGTGTGTGTGTGTGTGTGTGTGTGTGTGTGTGTGTGTGTGTGTGTGTGTGTCTGTGTGTGTGTGTGTGTGTGTGTGTGCATTTTAGTTGTGTAATAGCGCTAGTTGTTTGTTCTCTCTGATGATCACAGCCTGATGGAGCTAGCCCGGGCTCTGGGTGTTTGTTTGTGTCTACAGTACAGCAAGAGCTTGTTGAATCTGGGTGCCACTCCTGCAGGCACCGCGGCATTGGCCACCAATTAGCAGCAGCAATGTGAAAGAAGTGAAAAAATGGCTCAATTAGAATCGTTTTTCCTACTCAAAAACTAATTGCTTTCAATAAGTCTGAACTTAAGTGGAAAAAGATACAAAGACGCCCGAAGCCAGAAGAGGGACTCCCCCTCTATCTAATATTTTGCTTACTATGTCTTCAAAATCTCTCACATCATCTATAGCTGCATACATTCTATCTATTCTAGCTATGACTGATGCAGAATGTAAAAAGCCTCCTTGAAAGTGCCAATTGATTTTCATTGGCATAGCACGTATTCCTAAACCAAACGCGGTACCATTTGCAGTAACAGTCAAAAGTTTGGACACACCTAATCATTCAAGGGTTTTTCCTTAGTTTGACTATTTTCTACATTGTAGAATAATAGTGAAGACATCAAAACTATGAAATAACACATATGGAATCATGTAGTTACCAAAAAAGTGTTAAACAAATCAAATAACCCTTTGCCTTGATGACAGCTTTGCACACTCTTGACATTCTCCCAACCAGCTTCACCTGGAATGCTTTTCCAACAGTCTTGAAGGAGTTCCCACATATGCTGAGCATTTGTTGGATGCTTTTCCTTCACTTTCAGTCTAACTCATCCCAAACCATCTCAATTGGGTTGAGGTTGGGTGATTGTGGAGGCCAGGTCATCTGATGCAGCACTCCATCACTCTCCTTCTTGGTCAAATAGCCTTACACAGCCTGGAGGTGTGTTGGGTCATTGTCCTGTTGAAAAACAAATTATAGTCCCACTAAGGGCAAACCAGATGGGATGGCGTATCGCTGCAGAATGCTGTGGTAGCCATGCTGGTTGAGTGTGCCTTGAATTATAAATAAATCACTGACAGTGTCACCAGCAAAGCACCCCCACATCATCACACCTCCTCCTCCATGCTTCACGGTGGGAACCACACATGCAGAGATCATACATTCACCTACATCTCACAAAGACATACGGCGATAGGAACCAAAAGTCTCTCATTCGGACTCATCAGACCAAAGGAACAATGAAGCCGGAAGAGATGGCTGCCGTTTTACGGGCTCCTAACCAACTGTGCTATTTTGTTCATTTTTTTAGCGATATTTATTTTGTACATGATGTTGCTGCTACAATCTCTTATGACCGGAAATAACTTCTGGACATCAGAACAGCGATTACTCCCCTCGAACTGGACAAAGATTTTTTTCTGTAACGAGTCCAATGCAAAGGATATACTGCTTTCTCGGGAACGGGCCCAAATCCCTGTCATTTCCTTGTAGAAAAGACAGAGAAAAAGGGAGCGGAGGTCAGGCTGCCTTCTGAGAATTCGTAGCCGAGTGAGTAAACTCCCACTGCCATCCCTTCTATTGGCCAACGTGCAATCATTGGAAAACAAAATGGATGACATACAATCAAGACTATCCGATCAACGGGAAAATAAAAACTGAAATAGCTTATGTTTCACCGAGTTGTGGCTGAATGACGACATGGATAATATGGAACTGTCGGGATTTTCCATGCATCGGCAGGACAGAGAAGCTACGGCTGGTAAGACGAGGGGTGGGGGTGAGTGTCTATTTGTCAATAACAGCTGGTGCGTGATGTCTAATATTAAAGAAGTTTCGAGGTATTGCTCGCCTGAGGTAGAGTACCTTATGATAAGCTGTAGACCACACTATCTACCAAGAGAGTTTCCATCTATATTATTCGTAGCTATCTATTTACCATCACAAACCGATGTTGGCACTAAGACCACACTTAACCAGCTGTATAAGGCCATAAGCAAACAAGAAAATGCTCATCCAGAAGCGGCACTCCTAGTGGCCGGGGACTTTAATGCAGGCAAACTTAAATCTGTTTTAACTCATTTCTACCAGCATGTGACGTGCAACCAGAGGAATAAAAACTCTAGACCACCTTTACTCCACACACAGAGATTCATCCAATGGCATTGAGGAGAATACCACATCAGTCATCGGCTTCATCAATAAGTGCATCGACGACGACGTTCACCCACAGTGACCATACTTACATATCCCAACCAGAAGCCATGGGTTACAGGTAACATCAGAATCGAGCTAAAGGCATGAGCTGCAGTTGTCAACGAGCGGGACACTAATCAGGACGCATATAAGAAATCCCGCTACACCCTCAGACAAACCATCAAACAGGCAAAGCGTCAATACATGATTAAGATACCTACTACAACTGCTCTGACGCTCATCGGATGTGGCAGGGCTTGAAAACTATTATGGACTACAAAGGGAAACCCAGCCGTGAGCTGCCCAGTGACGTGAGCCTACCAGATGAGCTAAATGCCTTTTATGCTTGCTTCGAGGCAAGCAACACCAAAGCATGCATGAGAACACCAGCTATTCCGGACGACTGCATGATAATGCTCTCAGTAGCCGAGCAAGACCTTTAAACAGGTCAACATTCACAAAGCCGTGGGGCCAGACGGATTACCAGGATGTGTCCTCAAAGCATGCGCGGACCAACTGGCAAGTGTCTTTACTGACATTTTCAACCTCTCCCTGACTGAGTCTGTAATACCTACACTTTCAATCAGGCCATCATAATCCATGTATCCAATGAAGTGAAGGTAACCTGCTTAAATGATTACCGACTCGTAACACTCACGTCGGTAGCCATGAAGTACTTTGAAAGGCAGGTCATGGCTCACATCAACAGCATCATCCCGGATACCCTAGACCCACTCCAATTTGCATACCGCCCCAAAAGATCCACAGATGATGCAATCTCAATCGCACTCCACACTGCCCTTTCCCACCTGGACAAAAGGAACACCTATGTGAGAATTCTGTTCATTGACTACAGCTCAGATTTCAACACCATAGTGCCCATGAAGCTCATCAATAAATTAAGGACCCTGGTACAAAACACCTCTCTCTGCAACTGGATCCTGGACTTCCTGACGGGCCGCCCCCAGGTGGTAAGGGAAGCCAACAACACGTCTGCCACGCTGATCCTCAACACTGGGGCCCCTCAGGGGTGTGTGCTTAGTCCCTTCCTGTCCTACCTGTACCTTCATTAAATTTGCTGACCACACAACAGTGGTAGGCCTGATCATCGACAATGATGAGACAGCCTATAGGGAGGAGGTCAGAGACCTGGCAGTGTGGTGCCAGGACAACAACCTCTCCCTCAATGTGAGCAAGACAAAGGAGCTGATCGTGGTCTTCAGGAAAAGGCAGGCCGAACAGGATCCAATTCTCATCGACGGGGTTGTAGTGGAGCGGGTCGAGAGTGCAAACACACCAAGACAGCCGTGAAGAGGGCACGACAACACCTTTTCCCCTCAGGAGACTGAAAAGATTTTGCATGTCCCCAGATCCTCAAAAAGTTCTACAGCTGCATCATTGATAGCATCCTGACCGGTTGCATATGGCAACTGTTCCGCATCTGACCGGCCCAGTACATCACTGGGGCTAAGCATCCTGCCATCCAGGACCTAGAGTGGCAAGAAAAAGTATGTGAACCCTTTGAAATTACCTGGATTTCTGCATAAATTTGTCATCAAATTTGATCTGATCTTCATCTTAGTCACAACAATAGACAAACACAGTGTGCTTAAACTAAGAAACACAAATTATTGTATTTTTCTTGTCTATATTGAATACATCATTTAAACATTCACAGTGTAGGTTGGAAAAAGTATGTGAACCCCTAGGCTAATAACTTTTCCAAAAGCTAATTGGAGTCAGGAGACAGCTAACCTGGAGACCAATCAATGAGACGAGATTAGAGATGTTGATTAAAGCTGCCCTGCACTATAAAAAACACACAAAATTGGAGTTTGTTATTCACAAGAAGCATTGCCTGATGTGAACCATGCCTTGAACAAAAGAGATCTCAGAAGACCTAAGATTAAGAATTGTTGACTTGCATTAAGCTGGAAATTGTCTATAAATGGAAAATGTTCAGCACTGTTGCTACTCTCCCTAGGAGTGGCCGTCCTGCAAAGATGACTGAAATGGCACAGTGAAGAATGCTCAATGAGGTTAGAAGAATCCTAGAGTGTCAGCTAAAGACTTCTGGAACATGCAAACATCTCTGTTGACAAGTCTATGATACGTAAAACACTAAACAAGAATGGTGATCATGGGAGGACACCACGGAAGAAGCCACTGCTGTCCAAAAAAAACATTTCTGCACGTCTGAAGTTTGCAAAAGAGCACCTGGATGTTCCACAGCGCTACTGGCAAAATATTCTGTGGACAGATTAAACTACAGTTGAGTTGTTTGGAAGGAACACACAACCCTATGTGTGGAGAAAAAAAGGCACAGCACACTAACATCAAAACCTCATCCCAACTGTAAAGTATGGTGGAGGGAGCCTCATGGTTTGAAGCTGTTTTGCTGCCTCAGGGCCTGGACAGCTTGCTATCATCGACGGAAAAATGAATTCCCAAGTTTATCAAGACATTTTGCAGGAGAATGTTAGGCGATCTGTCTGCCAATTGAAGCTCAACAGAAGTTTGGTGATGCAACAGGACAACGACCCAAAACACAAACATAAATCAACAACAGAATGACTTCAACAGAAGAAAATACGCCTTCTGGAGTGGCCCAATCAGAGTCCTAACCTCAACCGGATTTAAAATGCTGTGGCATGACCTTGAGAGCGGTTCACACCAGACATCCTAAGAATATTGCTGAACTGAAACAGTTTTGTAAAGATGAATGGTCAAAAATTCCTCCCGGACGTTGTGCAGGTCTGATCCGCAACTACAGAAAACGTTTGGCTGAGGTTATTGCTGCCAAAGGAGGGTCAAGCAGTTATTAACAAGGGTTCACATACTTTTTCCACTCTACCCTGTGAATGTTTACATGGTGTGTTCAATAAAGACATGAAAACGTATAATTGTTTGTGTGTTATTAGTATAAGCAGACTGTGTTTGTCTATTTTATGACCAATGTATGCAGAAATCCAGGTAATTCCAAAGGGTTCACATACTTTTTCTTGCCACTGTATATACTAGGTGGTGTCAGAGGAAAGCCCTAAAAATTGTCAAAGACTCCAGTCACCCAAGTCATAGACTGTTCTCTGTGCTACCGCGCGGCAGTGGTACCGGAGCGCCAAGTCTAGGACCAAAAGGCTCCTTAACAGCTTCTACCCCTAAGCCATAAGACTGCTGAACAATTAATCAAATGGCTACCCAGACTATTTACATTGACAACTCCCCCCCATTTGTTTTTACACTGCTGCTACTCGCTGTTTATTATCTATGCATAGTCACTTTACCCCTACCTACATTTACAAATTACCTCGACTAACCTGTACCCCCGCACATTGACTCGGTACCGGTACCCCCTGTATATAGCCTCATTATTGTTATTTTATTGTGTTACTTTTTATTATTTTTTACTTTACTTTATTTGGTAAATATTTTGTTAACTCTTTCTTGAACTGGATTGTTGGTTAGGGGCTTGTAAGTAAGCATTTCACGGTAATACCTGTTGTATTTGGCACATGTGACAAATAAAGTTTGATTTGACAGATTTCCACCGGTCTAATGTCCATTGTTCATGTTTCTTGGCCCAAGCAAGTTTCTTCTTATTGGTGTCCTTTAGTAGGGGTTTCTTTGCAGCAATTCGACCATGAATCCCTGATTCACACAGTCTCCTCTGAACAGTTGATGTTGAGATGTGTCTGTGACTTGAAATCTGTGAAGCATTTATTTGGGCTGCAATTTCTGAGGCTGGAAACTCTAATGAACTTATCTTCTGCAGCAGAGGTAACTCTGGGTCTTCTTTTACTGTGGCAGTCCTCATGAGAGACTGTTTCATCATATGGTTTATGTGACTGCACTTGAAGAAACGTTCAAAGTTCTTGAAATGTTCCACATTGACTGACCTTCATGTCGTAAAGTAATGATGGACAGTCATTTCTCTTTGCTTATTTGAGCTGTTCTTGCCATAATATGGTCTTTTACCAAATAGTGCCATCTTCTGAATACCACCCCTACCTTGTCACAACACGACTGATTGGCTCAAGCGCATTAAGAAGGAAAGAAATTCCACAAATTAACTTTTAACAAGGCACACCTGTTAATTGAAATACATTTCAGGTGACTACATCATGAAGCTGGTTGAGAGAATGCCAATCGTGTGCAAAGCTGTCATCAAGGCAAATAGCGGCTACTTTGAAGAATCTCAAATCTCAAATATATTTGGATTTGTTTAAGACTTTTGGTTAGTACACGATTCCATGTGTGTTATTTCATAGTTTTGATGTCTTCACTATTATTCTACAATGTAGAAAATATTAAAAAATAAAGAAAAACCCTGGAAAGAGTAGGTGTGTCCAAACTTTTCACTGGTACTGTACATTGCTGGCCACTCATCATCAGACAAAAAAGTATACACAGTGTGAAATCTTCTGTTTAGCTGCGGTACACAGAGTAGAAAACTCACTTGTTTTGGTGCTTTGAGCCCTGCAGATGTGCATGGTACTGTGCCACAGAGTTGAGTGTGACACTGCAGACTTCACAGGTATAGCTACGTTTCAGACCTGGAATTAAAAACACACAAACACAGATACACTAGATTATTCAACATATATAAACATATTTCTCAAATGCTCTTTTTGTTTTTAGCAGGATTAGACAGGTGTCGTGTATTAGCTAACTACTTGTTTCATTTGAAATGATTTTCCTTTGTAACTATGGAACCATGTTCAAGTACATGTACGTTCCATGTCCCACCACAAATGCTATTAATTATGTATACATGAACTATTCTATCCCACCGGAGACAGTCCTTTAAGGAATCAATAGTTCTATTGAAAAGACCTGGGCCCTCATTTATAAAAGTTGCGTACATTTTAAACTAAATATCTGTGTGCTCCATTTCTGAAAAGACTGCTCATGCACACAAATATTGAAATGCATAAACTTGGCGCGCGCCATACATGAGCATGTTTCCTGTTAATAAATCAGACCTGTCGTAAAACTGTGCACGCGTGAACGATCATTATGACTCCGCCTGAATAACGCCCATTATTCTCCTTTTGTCTTGACATTAACCCCCTTATTTCCTGTATACTTTGGAAGTGTTGGAATTAGGCCTAGACTGTATCGAAACAAAATAGCGATCGCGAACTTCATCAAACGTCTTTGCTTTCAACAGATTGTTGTGAATTCAAACCTAAATATGTTGCACTGCCCGCGAATTCAGAAACATTGTCCACTCTGGAGAGAAACAAGTGAAAAATACAGTAGGCCTGTCCACTGAGTATACAAAACATTAGGAACACCTGCTCTTTCCATGACAGACTCATCAGGTGAATCCAGGTGAAAGCTATGATACAATTAGGAAAGTGCTCCTTATGTTTGTACACTCAGTGTATACTTACAGTGGTAGCCTAAGCACTTCCATGAGAGAGGTACATTTCCTGTTCACCTGTTAAATTCTACTCTGTTATAAACCTGCACTCCTTTTTGGATGCATAGTGCAAAAACGTGAAATTATAATAGCCTATCTAATAGGCACAATTCAATGAAAGATACGCATGATTGTTGTATAGCTACTTAGGGGAATATGAACTCATCATGGCCAGAAAAGGTGAGGAATTTATACTGCGATGGTTATGATATTTGTAATAGGTTTCTG